>NW_026844225.1:8944998-9098949 GCF_029955315.1 Cylas formicarius | reverse complement strand
TGTAAAGCAACACAAATTAGTAAAAATCTACATTTTCGGTACAATAAATTGATATAAAAAAAAGAAAGAAAAGTAACGGAAACAGAAATCTTTGAATCTTCTCTTCATTCTATCTATTAGATGATCGAATTTCATTACCTCTTTTATTGTATTGTTAGGGATATGTCGCTGTATTTTTAGAGAGTTTCCATGTTTCTGCCTATTCTTTCCATGGATGGTATATTCTTTTCTTTGTCAAATTTTGCAAGCTCTTCGATGGCCTTTCGTCCTTGATTTGTTCGATTTTCGATATCTAGAATACAATTTGGATTTCTACTCATGATAGATCTAAGTATCTAAACTCTTCGCAAGTTTTTCAACTCTGATTTTTATTGCTAGTTAGCTAGTGATATTTATTCCCGTATAATTTTCACATTTCCCTCTATTACCGTTCTAAATTATCGGTGTGATATATGCTTCTTTGCACCCAAATGTTCTGAGAAAACTTCTGCTAAGACACGGTGTTGTCGAAACAATTGTCATGTGAAAAATATAAAATTTCGTGAAAATCTGAACTTTTAGTTCTTATTTATTCTTATCTCTTCAAATAAAGTAAGAACAAAACAAAATCGACATTGAATAATGTAAGTCCCTGTGTATTATAAGAAAAATACAAAAAAACGCATTACGTTATTGTTTTGGACAGGAAAGGCAGAGATAGAGAAATTATATTACTTGCAAAAAATCTGAGGCACTTCCGTTCGTGGCGATAAAACTGAAACTGGTTAATACGCATTTTCAAAAATCCAATTTTTCTCATCGAATTCTAAAATTAATTTTCTGCGTCCCGGATAACACTTGAAAATACCAGCCCGGGCATTTCAATTCACCGCCATGTGTAGACACCTTGATAACACGCGTTTGTGAAACGGGAAAATGCAACGTCAAAAGCGAAATCGGCACTTTGTTTACTTGAACGCAACGCTAATAAAAATACTTAACGAGAGTTTGTCACTGCAAAGGATAATTAAAAACAAACATCTGAATGTTTCATTGCAGTGTTACCGACAAAATCGATGTCACTCATAAACAAACAATTCGGCTTTGGAAACGCAATATTGGCCGTTTTAAAACGACACTTTATACCGAAATAATTAATTCGTATAAAAGGCTAACTTTAATAAATTGCGGCATATAGATATTTATTTATTTTATTCTACCGTATTGAAACTGCGTCATTGCTATTAATTAATACTTATTGTCACAGAAGGACGAAAAATAATTAAATGAATATAAATTTGGTGGTTTTCTGGTCAGCTTACTCGTATCGTTTTAAAAAATATGCACACTATACAAGGCAAGCAGATTCTGCTTTTTCCATTTTTCCAATAATAAGAAAAGTGCTCGATTCAAGCAAATGCAATCTACCTCCTGTGAATGATATCAAGTTCACTTATTTATAAAAAATAAAACAAATATAAGAATTAACTATAATAAAAAAGAATAAGACCAGACGAAAAGACTGAAATGCATAATTATAGTTAATGGGACAATAAAGTTTTTACTCATGTAGATTATTGAGAAAACAGCTGAAAATTTTAAAATATTTGTTCTTGGTGTGGACAGAAACAATGTGTTACTATGTCTAAAATGCAGTCTATATAATATGTCAAGAGCAATTCAATACGTTATTTAAAATAAGTCATTAAATAATGGCAATCATGGCGATCACTCAAAGACACACAACCAATCCTATTTAATAATATTACATGCCAAAAGACATTTTATATCATGCATAATTCAAAAAGTTACGCTGAGATTTTTCCAGACCATTAATGTGACAATCGTATCCAAGCTAATGATGCAGACTGTAACTTTGACCAGATTTTTGTATTGTTTCTGTTTCAATAGCTTTTTGAGGCATCTGCTTAATTATATAATTTAGAGTCGAATATTATTTCCAAGTCACAAAAAAAATTAGAACAGGAGAAATGTGAGGGAAAAACAAAATATTAACGTCGTCGATAACGATAGAGAAATATACTTTAATAGATCGATCCATGTTGTTGAGGGACTATAATTACATGAAACCACAAAATCCGTCGAATACCTCTGAGCTAAAGTTGGTTTACTTTGGTGAGATTAGATTGACATATATTTTATAGTACGACCAAAAATATAGTGCATTTATTGCTTTGACGTTTTAAGTATTTTACAGTACCTTAAGCGCAGACATTCGCAGGACCGTGGTAAAAACCATCCCAACAGATGTTTATTCTGCATTAAATAGGTCTTCCATGGGATGGACCGTAACGAATATTTGTAGAAACTTGAAACTTTTATTTGAAACGTAAATGGACCGTTTTAAATGTAATTAAGCATTGATCCTGCGTGGTATTTTCCAATAAGTAGAAGCGTTTATTTTAGCATCAGGAGATATGTACCGGTCTTAAGAGTTTAATCTAAATTGCAATAAGTTCGTATATATTATGGAGGTATTTAACTATGATCCTCAAGCTGCGATGTTGTTTTCACTGGATAGTTCAAAGCGCCAGGGTAAGTACCTGAACTCTATTTATCTTACAGGTAAGTTTGACAATAATCATTTTTGTCTTGTGTACCTGTCGATTAACAACATTCTTCTTCTTGTATTTTTGTGTTTTCCACATAATTCTTCGATTTGTAAACAACAATAGTCTTTGTTAAGACTATAAATTATATTCGCGGTAGATAAAGATGCGTCATAAGAATACAGATAACTATTTATTAGAGTCTTACAATTAAATATTCTTTAAAGGTTCCTGTTTTTAACCACTTTCAAATGTGGAGCCCGTGGAATGAAGCAGATGTTCTCCTGTTCAAAGAAGACATGGAAAACAATGCAGAATGTGAAGACGAAGTGGAGATGGTAATCGAACCTAATTTAGAAGACGAAGTACCTCACCAAATAAAAAAACCGATCCACTTGTCTTCCGATGCTAAACAAATTGTTTCGAATATTTATAATTTTATAAGAAATTCAGAAGGGGAAGTAGGAACAGCAATAAAAAAGTGACATGACCAAAATTCCGAAGGCAACTGTAAGAAAAATTGTTGCAAATGGGACAGTCAAGAGAAAAGTGAGTTTTTAAGGAGCAACACGCAGATCTAATCAGGCGTATAATCTACGACGCTTATAAAGTGTGTTTTAACCCTAGCAAAGCTACATAAAAAAGTACTGACAGACTTAAACATTAGGTGTGCCAGAGAGACGTTGCGTACCTTTTTGAAGAAAATTGATTTTCAGTTCCAAAAAATTAATAAACATGGCGACAATAGCGAAAGTGACGATTTTTTAAGTGACTGATACTTTATTATTATTATTATATTTAATATTTTGTATATTAATAATGATATTATGTAGAGATGTAATGAAATAGAATATAATGAAAACAATTGCTCGGTGAAAAAGATCGAAAACATGCTTATATCCCGATTGCTAGTGTAGGTAGATAAATTCCTAGGACGATCCTGGAATGGTTACGGGTAAGGGCCTACTCGGCAGGGTGTAAGAGACTGCGGTTATGGAGTAATAAGTAGTAGACAAAGTTAATCGCAGGGTCCGCTGTAAAAGCACTATATTTCTGGCCGAAGTATATATGAACTTTGGTCCAACGCTAGGAACTGATACACTAGATTTCCATTTTAAACGCCGATTAACCCAGAAAATTGCGAATCAACCACGCTATAGTAAATTACATCCAATCGAGGCTAGAAATGCCATTACGAGGTGCAAATCCGATGGTGAAGTTTCCATAAACGAACGGGCTGATATTTTCCCGAAGAGACCATATTATAAGTTTGCAATATGCAATTTTAGTGAGCAAACGTCGTCTTTTGATGACGTGTGGTTACTATGATTTTTTCGGTAACCTGTACTTTTGTTTGAGTTGTTTAACCTCTAAAACACATTATTTTCTAAAAAAAAAATATTATTCTTAGGGTTTGACTTGCTATAGTTAGATATATGCCTATTATTTGATCCGTCTGAGTGTTAGTTTTCCACGTAACATTCACTCTGCTGAGTCTTTTGAATAAAAACCTATTAACAAAACGAATAATTTCAGTAATCATTTCGACGACAGTCCGAATACTTTACAAGAATTCAGCAACTACAGTTTTTAATCATCCACCATCTTGGGGATATTTACTGCTTTCTGCGCGGGATAATAAAGCAAAAAAACAATAAAGTAATTAATTCGCAAAGTTCTCCAGTCCATCAGATTATGAAGTGCAGTACAAAACACCAATAACCATTACGTTAAGCAGTTCGTTTAATCCGTGCTTTGGTGGAAGTCGATGACTCGGAAACTTTAGAGGCACTTTGAACTTTCGACATTTGACCCCAAGTCGTCTTTTGTCCAACACCAATAAAACAACGATTGATTGTGTAATGTTTTGAAAATCGCAACAAATTGTCAAGAACATAATCCGAATTTATTATACAGTATTTTTTACGATGTAGAGAATTATTTTTTTCGATTTAATTATATATTTTATGTTGATTAGTATTTAATTGTTCGATAGTCGAAAAATACAGGAAACTAAGTAGTGTAACATGTTCTGCCTTTCCTCGCGTTTCTTGAATTTTGTCAGTCTCACACTTAAGATGTTTTGAAATAACACATACGAGTCGTATGTTATCAACAAGAATTTTCACAAGCAATTTGCGTATTAATAATTAACAACCGTTAGTTTTATTGCGACTAAAATAAAATAATGGTAAAAATTGAACTGAGGTGGCTTTTACTCGATCAAATATATCAAATGTTTAATAACACAAGGTGTTGTCGAAACAATTGTCATGTCAAAATATATAATTTCGTGAAAATCTGAACTTTTAGTTCTTATTTATTTTGTACAATAGTGGTAGGTAGAAAACCAAAAGACAGAAAAATTATTACTCACCAGTAGCATAAACCATGCGCGAAAACTTCCAGTGCACTGACTATACGTTTTTAATAAGAGGTGTTTTTTTTCGATGTATAGAACTTTAAGTTGCAATAAAACAACGATGGATTATTCGATTGACATGAATTTTATTTATCCGAAAGATAATCTGGTGGCATTACATTTTAAATATGATTTCCGGCATATGACCGCCACGACTGGCGCGGATGTAGTCCAATCTGGACGTCCAATTTTCGATCACTTTTTCCAACATTTGTGGCCGTATATCGGCAATAACACGGCGAATGTTGTCTTCCAAATGGTCAAGCGCTTGTGGCTTATCCGCATAGACCAATGACTTTACATAGCTCCACAGAAAGTAGTCTAGCGGTGTTAAATCACAAGATCTTGGAGGCCAATTCACAGGTTCAAAACGTGGAATTAGGCGGTCACCAAACGTGTCTTTCAATAAATCGATTGTGGCCCGAGCTGTGTGACATGTTGCGCCGTCTTGTTGAAGCCACATCTCCTGGACATCATGGTTATTCAATTCAGGAATGAAAGAGTTAGTAATCATAGCTCTATACAGATCACCACTGACTGACTGTAACGTTCTGGCCATCATCGTTTTCGAAGAAGTACGGACCAATGATTCCACCAGCACATAAAGCGCACCAAACAGTCAGTTTTGCTGGATATAACGGTGTTTCGACATACACTTGAGGATTAGCTTCGCTCCAAATGCGGCAGTTTTGTTTGTTAACGTAGCCATTCAACCAGAAGTGCGCTTCATAGCTAAACAAAATGCGCTTATGAAAATCGGGAACAACGGCAATCTCGTTTTGGGCCCATTCGACGAATCTACGCCTTACTTGATGATAGTTTGGCTTCAATTCTCGCACGAGTTGGATTTTGTAAGCACTGTGTGCAAAATCTTCAATAAAGTGGATGGACACAGATCCAATTCCTGTGCTCGATGGCGGATGGACTCATTCGGGTCTTCCTCAATGCTACGCTCTACAGCAGCAATAGCTTCTTCTGTACGCATCGTACGGCGTCTCTGGGGATGCGAGTTATCAATAAGAGTAAACGTGGTGCGAAAACGTTCCATGGTTAATCGAATTAACTGCTCTGATGGACGATTTAGTGCGCGATACGTATTCCACACAGAACCATTATTTTCGAAATAAAATTGCACTATTTGCAAGCGTTGTTCAGGCGTGAGTCTATTCATGATGAATTGCCAAACCAAACTGAGAATAAATCACTTGACAGCTGTTAAATCGGGTGCCATCTTGAACAGAAATGCCAACTTAAAGTTCTATACATCGAAAAAAAACTCCCATTATAATTAAAAATGTGGTACAACTGCCAGCGGTAAAAGCTGAGGCCGTTCAAAAACTGTCTCACCTAAGGGGTGTAGGGCATTTAATTATAAATATAAAGATAGATAGATAGATAATCTAACAATGTACGCACTTTAAAAAATGTATATTACAAGCAAATGTATAACGACCAACATTTTCGCATGCAAGCAGGAGCATTCATTTTGAAAAAAACACACAAATCATTTGAATACCCTCAAATACATTTCAAATTCTTTCAGACTGTAGAAAACATTAACCTACAGGAATCTTTTGAAGATTTTTTTAATTGGTTGATAAACTTTTTAGCGCTTGATCGGTTAGATGAGCAAATTATAATCAATAAGCTTCGTACCTTTCAATTTTCTGACTCGCTTATTAATTTGCTTTCTTCATACTTGTCTTAGTACATCTATCACTAATTTCACACCTCCGATGAATATGTTGCCTTCTTAAAGCGTTCTTCGAGGCTCAATACTGGGGCCATTATTATTCAACATTTTCATTAACGACATTGGCAAAGCTCGTGATGTCAGTTTTCTGGTTGATGCTGAAGACCTAATAATTTTAAACTTTACTTTTTTTTTAAGTACTTTTTTGTCAACATTGAGATTTTTCAGTACATTAGGTAATTCATGAAAATATTTTACTGCATAATACACATAGCTTCTTTGTCTAATAGCCAGTTGGTGTCGGGGCAAAATAATACTTTTATTACGAGTGTTCATTTGATTTTGTATATATTCATTTTTTAATTCACTATATTGATACACTATTGAATTCACCACAAAAGCTTGTTTGATACTCCTTTATTCCAATAATTTTAAGAATACGCTTCTGAAGCCATTCCAACGGGTCAAACGAAGAACTGTAGAGACCTCCCCAGCCTCCACAGCGACACTATGGAAAAGACCATAATAAATTTGTAATAACTGCTTCCTTGTTAGTACTTGCTTGAGTCTATAAAAAACATACAATAAGTATTTGGTTTTTTTTACTGTGTTAGCCACGTGAACATCCCATTTTATATTACAGTCGTAAGTTATTCCTAGATATTTACGTAGCTCTTTTCAGATTCACACCATATGGAACAGAGTCTCTATATTTTCCAAAAGAGACAAAAACAGACTTGCCTGTGTTGAGTATCAGTTTATTTTGATAGAGGCAGGAGAATATAACATCCAAAGTTGATGACATGGCTGTTGAAAGTTCGGTATAAATATTTTTCATATATATTTACTTTTTAGTCCCTTGTGTAACCATGCAATAATATTAATACATCAAAATACAGCAAAATATCCCTCGAACGGAAACCTTTTTATAAAATATAATTTTAAACAAAAATCGATGACAATTTCGATTCATCTCGGTGATAATTACCAACGAATGGTTCTTCCGGAAGCTGTGAGATCAACGGTTTCCGTTCGCCTGACTTAATTGCCCACCCTGTACTAAAAATATCATGCACGCTCTGAACAAGTTCCCAAAGCAAATTATACTAAAATAATAACGTTCAAAAATATGTTGTGCCTGCGAGCCCAGCTATACCGCAACGCGATAATATTATTTCAGAAAACAAAATCTAAACCACACGTTGAGTCGAAATTAATCTGAAACGCTCCACTTATTAATTATACAAATCGCGAGGGACAAAAAAGTCTCTGGGCAAGCTTACTGACCAACCATGTTAAATTCAACGAAATCGTTGCTAATCGTTGAAAAAATACCTAAAAAACCCCACAAAGGTCGGGGTTCAGAGTGATTTGAAATTTTTCTTTCCGAACACACGTAATTTTACAACTAAAAATAGGCTGGATCAACCTCTCAATCTGCATTATCTCTAATAAGCTGCCAACAGAATGAAAGGAAAAACTATTTTGCAAAATGATTAGTGGTAAAAAAATATTAACAATTTTTATTTAAGCTTTGTATGGTCTGATTGTCGTATAAAATGTTTTCGCTTGTTTATCGCCTTTTGCCCATTCTAATATTGTTGCATCCTATGCCACCGGTTTCGAAGGCCCTCTTTGTTCTGTCGTTATTTCTTATATAACCTTTTTGTCATTATCTACATATTTTAACTTGCTAAATTGTACTTAAATAAAGTGCATACACAGACTGCTGTCCATTATGCATTATTATTTTTATTTTGTATTTGTTTTTAAATAAATAAATAAAGCCACAAAAAAGAAAGTAAAACGGACTTATTATCAATAACCAATCACATCATACCATAACCGATCATACCATAGCATTTAATAATAACAATAATAATGTAAAATTTATCATTTCAGGTTACAGATGATGTCACACTAAAATTATGTAACAGATAACATTTTGCATAGTATCCTTCCGAAGGAAAGATGCTGCAGAATCAATTAAAGCTTAAAATATTGATCACTCGATACTTGAAACTCTTATTTTGTACATGTCTTTAAATAAATAGCAATAATAATAATAATAATAATAATAATAATAATAATAATAATAATAATAATAATAATAAAAATAATGTAAAAATTTTCATTTCGGGTTATGTCGAACTAAAATTACATAATAAATAACAACTTGCATAGTTTCCTTCCGAAGGCAAGACGCTGTCGAAATTATTACATTTTTTAAGTTTAAAATATTAATAATTCAACACTTTCACACTTATTTTATGCCTGTTTTTAAATAAAGAAATGAAATAACAAAAAAGTAAATAAAAAGGATTTATTATTAACAGTCATCATCATACCAGAAGCCGAAATTTAATAATAATAATAATAATAAGAACAATAACAATGCAAAATTTCAGGTTACAGATGACGCCAAACTGAAATTACATAATAATTAATATCGTGCATAGTTCCTTCCGAAGGGACGAACCTTAAAATATTTAAATATTGTTATCTCGACGCTTAAAAAATATATAAAAATTTAATTATTTATGTTGAGAGCGGTATCAAAATAGACAGAAAACATAGAGACAAGAGAAAGAATGACAACAAAAAAGCTAAGAAATATGTTTGTTAATCTTTTAACCATTGTTATAAACTTTTTTTCATCTTTATAAACTTTAAAAATTATTTGATCAAATTCGTGTCTTTCAAACTCAAAACTTGGATCGAACTCGGCATTTTCATCCATTTCTGCCATGAAAATTTCATCCAGAAAGCCGTATTGCGAGACAGCACAATTTTATAAACAATATTCGCGCTACGCTACGTGTTGAAGTAAGAAAAGTTGAAACAAAGCTGGAATATATAAGGGCGAAATCAACGTTGCATTGTGTAATTTACATCCATTGTAAGGGGGAGTATATTGGCTTCTCAAACTGATGTAGTACACTTTAATGGAACGGGAAAGGGCTCTTCTCAAAAGTTAAAAATCCCGACGTGCTCCCAGGAACATCGCGTTGTAATTAAAGCACGCATTGCGAATCTGCATGACAATATACAGATGCGTCAACACGGCTAAAATAGGTCACAAAAGTTAAAGGATACGGGAAAAAAATTAACCTTATAAAATATTATAAAATATTATAAAATATTATCCTTTTCTTTCTTGATAGAACAGTTACTGAAACTATTTGTCTCTCAAATAAATGAATTTTTCTCTCTTAGAAAATGCAAAAACCAATAAGTATTTTACTTTGTAAGAAATAATGGTAAAAATTTTATGTAAAAATCATTGTTACCCCTGAAAAAAATATCACAAAAAAAATACAAAAAAATTACAATCAATATCATGACGAAATTAATCAACTGATTGTTAGAAAACAGGAGTAACTAGAAAGCACTTTTAAAAAAAGTTGTGGATATAGTGGTAAATTCAAAATTATTCCTACAATAAAAAATCTTCCTTCTAAGCGTCATTCGCATGAAAACCCTATTGATTCGCTAATGATTATAAATTAGAGAATTTTCGTGACAATTTTAAAGTTTCAAATTTGTTATATCATCCAATTTTAACAAAGTTTTTAGATTATTATCTAATTTATACATAAAATTGCAATGTACTGGAAAAGCTACTCAAGTTCGTGCTCCAAGTGTTTTAGACATTATTAACACAGAATTTAGCTTACAAAATTTAAAAAAGCAGGATTTACAGTGCCAAAAAACTTAATTAAAATAGTAAAAATTGATTGATTTCACACTACCCTGCTGCTGATGACAGCATTGCTTAAACATAATTTTATTTGCAGAAAACAAACATACAACGCCCAAAAAATTGAATCCATTAAAACAAAAAACGAAACTAACATAAATATGTTAAAATTATGCACCTTTAAATGGCCAACAACGTACACTCTAATATCATTATTATAGAACTGTAAAAAAAAGTCAGGATTATATTTTTGTTTCTCTAGATGATCAGCATTTTTTAAACTGTTTCTTTATTGTCTTTCCTTTTGTTTATTTTTTCAAAGAATGACCAGGACAGTAGTTATACTGATCTTCATTAATAAATTCGTTTGGTGAAAAATTCCACTTTAGGTTTTAAAATTGTACAAAATATAACCGATATATTATAAATAATTTTATTCTCCTGTCAGATATTTCACCATGCACAAAAGGAACAAATAGACATTTATTTTTTATTACACGATAGAAAGTCATTCCTTATTAAAAGTTCAGCTAATCTGCTATACAAAATATATATATATATATATATATATATATATATATATATATATATATATATATATATATATATATATATATATATATATATATATATATATATATATATATATATATATATATATATATATATATATATATATATATATACACACATATATATAACTTTTTCCCCTTGGAAGCGTCACACTGTATATGCGTATTAATGTTACAAAGTATTTTTAAAACACTCTCAAATTTAAAACGTATTACCACAAAATTATTATTAACTAGTAATTTAGCATTTAAAAACTATTTCGCATTATTCTTTCCATAATAATTTTTAGAGTGTACGTGCAGGCATTGTCAATGCTCATTTATCCTTATAATGTCGTTTCTTAAAAAAAGTGAAATTATTTCAAATATTGCGAATACAAATTAAAAAAAATATTATATTATTATATTTATTGAATGTAAAAGCGTAAGATACCATACAATTTTTTTGGTCGCTAAGATTTTCTTTGCTGTTCTAATATTTGTGGGGTTAAAAGTATTGCGGGGCGGAATACTACCACACCCGAACACTTCACAAGGAATTAGGTGCGTGAATAATTCTGGAGGACTTTAAGTATTTATGAGGCATTGGACGATTAAGTTTGAAACCGGCTCCTCGCCTGTGGGTGGTTATTTAATTATTAATTACGGGTTTAAAACTAGTCAGGAGCGTACGACAAACCAAATTTATGGCTCATTTTTATTTAAATCATTTAGGAAGTATCACGAAATTACTGCTTCGGCTAGTTAATTTGTTAACGGAAAATCTTTAAAATATTGGCCGCATTTGCTCACGTTTCCCGAGAGGCTTAGCAATTAAATTTTGTAACGGAACCACGTAACTTGATAAGGTTTTAGAATCGACTTAGTGGTAACATATTAGGAATATTTGCTTTTTCTTTTACGATCACCTCTGTTGACCCTTGCAAGCGAACTTAAAAGGCTTATTAAATATAATTCTACTTCGTAATGACGCACAAAAATTATATTATCATTTTTTTAAATAAACGTATATTTATCCGTGAGGCGGAAGTATTCAAATTTATATTGCATTTCAATCCAAACGCAATAATGAAAGTAAATAAATGCATTAATTATACTCCGTCCGGCATTCTGAAAACAAGCTATTAAAGTTTCAAAATTTAATGCATTTTAATCATCTTTAGATCATTTGAATGACTTAGGAAATTAGGAAATTAGACACAAAACATGTGAGTTACCCCCTTCTATTAAACTTTAAACTTATTTATTTGATTTTTCAATACACCACGGAGAGCATAAACCCCGATTTTCTGATATACGATATAGGACATGTTAACATTTCTTACTAAGATGGTCGCCAGACTAGTAAAGGTTGTATAGCATGACAGACTGGACTGATAAATGTCCACACGTTTTATATCACAAAACAGTCATATTGATACGGACTCAAAATATTTAATTAGAAGTAGGGGTTCTATAGCAATCGCAGAATTGACAAATAAATACAAATCCACACGATTTATATCACAAAAAAGTCATTTTGATACGTAATCAAAATTTTTAATTACAAGTTGAGGTTCTAATGCAGAAAAACTGGGAAACCGTAATTTATTTTTAGAAATACAGGGAAAAACCAAAATTACCAGGTCAATTATCAAATAACAAAAAAAATGCAATGGACTTACATAAACGACAATTTTTCGGTTTTTGATCATAACATAAAAATCAAGAAAATTGATTATAGTTACTAAACGATAAAGGGCGGTTTAACAAACTTGGGCTTTTAAAATATCCTGTATATGTCACCTAAAATATAATCCTACCGTAAAATCGCAGCGAACCAATCAGAAAATTATCGGCTGAATATTGTAATTACTTGAATAAAAAAAATATACACAAAGTAACTAACTTACAACAATAGGTAGATGAAATAACAAAGATTAAATTCCGACATGTAATGTAATGTAAGCCTCAAACATATAGGTTGATGAAATAGACCAAGACCCACACTAGCAGCACATCCAAAAAAGCACCCAATAGATCTTCTGAATTCTTTTTTTTTACCTGAACTGAATAATGTTATGAACTGACCCATATCGAAACCTTTCTTTAAGGTATCGGCCAACTAGATTTATTAAAAAATCTAATCAAATTCTTTAATCAGATCACACATGAACATAAAAGTAGCCTTGCCATTTTTTTTTAAATTATTTAATAGAACAAAAACACGTCAATAACCAACGGCAAAAGTTTTTCTGCTAAAAACACGGATGACAACCGAATTTCCTAAACCGAGAAGATGTTTTTGCTGTTCTAGGGACACCCTTCAACGCCAAATGTGTGAACTTGTGGTTAATTTATCATACCCTCCCATTATCATTGTCCGATCTCTGGTACAAGTGAGAACGCAAATAATTCGAGGCCATATTTTTATCTCTTCGAGGCCGTGACAGAAACAACCGGTTTCTAACTGTCTGAATGAGATTTTGCTAGTAAAAATGATGCCTTCAAAAAATACAACCACTTATAACGGATATCTTATCTCATATAATATGCCCTTTTACTTATTACCATGATATATTTTTATGTTTTGGGTGTTTGTTTCATTTAATTAAGTCATTATTAATTAACTAATTAATTAATTTTTAATTTTACGTTGTATATTTGTTTATGCTTGACTGCAGATATTTATCCATATGCATTATACATTATCATTATATTTTTCCTGTAAACAACTTCATTAAGTAAATATTTATATAAAGAAAATACTGCCATTTTTTTCTGATTCAAATCAGTGCGGCCCTAGCTCCTATATTTAACTACATTAAAAGTGTTTTTTTTTATAATTTGTTTAAAGTAACTGTTTTTTTAAAAATAAATATTTACATATATTTTCTGACACAAAGTAGATGAACAAGATTCCTTAAACCTATTTTAATTCTGCCCTGTGTTAGATATAAACTTAAGTCCATTCTTGTGTAGTGATTATAAATTACGAAAAACGGTTTTTATTTGATTTTTGTAAGCCATTAAGAATATTATATAAAAATAACATACTTAATAAATATTGACCGATTGAGTTGTATCAAATTTCAAATCTAAAACATAAGAATCATAGATAGATAAAGTCATAATACATAAAATTATTAAAAATGTATTTTGTATAACTTGCATGTCAGTGAAATCGGTTTTTCCACAGGTTTTCTTTCTGCACCACACAAAATTATTCAGAATCATAGGATTCACCTTATTTAATATTTTATTTAAATACCCACTCATCCACAATTAGACCTACATATTTCAGACATGTCACTTTTCCAAATTTATGTTATTAATTTTTAAATTAATATTAACTATTATTTTATTTTTGTTTACAGATTATAAACGCTATTAATTGGTTTTGGTTAGTTTCCTTTTGATTTTATAATAATAATAATAATAAATTTATTTTTTTTGTATTATTATATAATATTTACAAAACAAACAATAATGAATATAATAATAATAATAATAATAATAATAATAATAATAATAATAATAATAGACTTTAGACTTTATTGGCCATTAAATAGATTACAAGAATAACAAATGGCAAGTCACAGTATCAAACACATTCTAATAACATTCATAGAGAGCAACATAATTATCAGATAGACAAACACCAAACATTGAAACAAAAATTAGGTAAAAAAAAATAAGTAAATAAATAAATTCCCAATTAGTATTATGAAGACACTCGTGACGCAACACGGATGTACTCATCTGCAGTATAGAATGCGTTCTCCAATAGAAATTGTTTTATTATATTACAATGGCAGATCCTTGACAACGGTTGGTAGAACACTGTAGTAGTTAATGTACAATTTATTTAACTCGGATGTGCGCAGCCTAGAATGGCCCTGGACAATTAATTCAGATCCCCTGGTGTAGTGATTGTGGCGATCACAGTGCTTAGGCATATCGTTCTTTAGCTCATGTATGAGAGTGACTGTATAGTAAATAAATAGTGATGGTAAGGTCAAAATATTAAGTTTTGAGAAGGCGGCAGTGATCACGAGGCTTTGCATGCGCAATCACACGTATCGCTTTGTTTTGCATAAGAAAAGCCTTGCGGGCATGCACGGAACCACCCCACAAAACAATAGCGTACGCTAAATGAGAATGGAACAATCCGAAATAAGCAAGTCTTGACATGATAGGAATGAGTGACTTGTTTAAGTATCTAATTAGAAACAATTGACTTGACAGTTTGTGGCAAAGGTGTTCAATGTGATCCTTCCAAGAAAGAGTACGATCGATCCAGACTCCAAGTACCTTAACCGGAGCATTGTTTAAATTGTGCACCTTGCTACAAGAGAAAATAAGATTGTTCGTTTTATTTTCGTTTAACTGTAAGGAGTTCGACCCGAACCATTCACGCGCTCTAGTCTTATTGGTCACACTGTCAATACTAAGTTCATATGGGTTTCTAGATCGGGATAAAAGAATTGTATCATCCGCGTAAAGCGTAGTTCTACATGGCATGTGAGAAGGCAAATCGTTGATGTAAACTATAAACAGCAGGGGCCCGAGCACCGAGCCCTGCGGCACTCCAAATGATACCGGCAAGCTAGAACTACTGAATTTTCCATTCACCTCGACACATTGAAGTCTACCGCTAAGGTAAGAGCGCAATAATCTGTGAGGCATGCCCCTGATGCCATACCACTCGAGCTTCTGCATCAGCAGTCCATGATTCACACAATCAAAAGCCTTCGTGAGATCGCAAAAGGTGGCCTCCGCTATCTCACAAGCGTCAAAACCTTCGACAATGCTCCCCACAAGACTTAGCAAAGCATGCGTGGTGGACCTTCCGCCCCTAAACCCGAACTGTTCTTTGCACAAAAGTTTGTGTTTTTCAAAATAGTTCAGCAAACGATCTTTTAAGATTATTTCAACGATCTTCCCCATTATAGGTATGATTGCAATAGGTCTATAGTTTGAGGGGACGTTGGCATCTCCCTTCTTGTGTAGTGGCACAACCCTGCTTATTTTTAACTGTCCTGGAAATATTCCAGTTTCAAACATCTGGTTAATTATAATAATAATAATACTTCAATCGTAAAAATGTCTATTACTTTAACGCATAGTTAACGTCGACCTAGACCATTACAATAAAGATATAAATGTTAGTACAGTTCTCCAAAATATATACCGTTTTTACAACCTTTTATGATTTTGACCTGACTGAATAAGTTTAGGACCCGCCTGTTGTAAAGGAGAAGGGGCCAATTTTTTTAGCACGTGTACCACAAGCCAGGGCCGTATTTAAGATGCCGACGAGAACTGTGCCGTGCGGACTGTTGTATTTTAAGAGTAGGATTTAAAAGTAAGAATGTATTTTTCACTGCATGGATATTAATCGAGGAATCTAACCGATAAAACTCTACACAAATCCACCAGCTTTCAGCATTTGTATGCACGAAGTACCGAAGTACGGTTCTGGAACCTCATTATGGAATTACGAATCTATTTATTGAGGGTTGAGAAACCCAAGCGAGGTAAGCCGATTAGACGTTCATTAAAATTTACCAAAGTTAAATACCGGATTGTGTCGTAAAAACGGTATATAGTTTGGAGAACTCTACTTAGTTGTTAAGGCGTCTAGTTAAAATTTTTAAACACAATTTTAGCATAGAACATGTAAGAAAAATACGAACTAGTAATGTGATAATGTGATTTCTAAACAATGACAAAAAAGTGACATTACTACAATATTATGGCACAGTTTGTGAAACAAATATTAACACGTTCTTGTACCAACATAATATTTTGGGCAATAGTGGTGATTCTAAATCTGACTGGCATCTCCGGATGATGTATATGAGAATAAATCCCTCTGTATATGACTAAAAATGTCAAGTTGCAAAAGTGGCCATATCCGAACCGGTACAGTAATACCCAGACAGCAAGCTAATGGAAACCTTCAAGTGGCGAACTATTTCAGACAACTCCGAGTGCATAATTACATTATTATTTTAGCATGTGGTTAAGTGTGCCTAAACTTAACCACTTGTTGCACTACGGAATTTTGATTACTGCATTTTTGAATACCAATTACCCACATGATGAAAACCACAAAGGAACAAATAGAAATGGTCTAATTTTGTTCGGGCCCAGGTCATGCAACCATTGTTAGATCACGCAGGCTGACAGAAACGATTTAAATAAATAGCGGACGTAGAGAACAGTCACGGCTAGTAAACCGAGTATAAACATACAAAGATTTTTGCTGAGTGTATGTTTTATAATCAAATAAACCTGATATTATATACATTTTATCGCCCATTTTTAATTAAGAACATATTGCCATATGCAATCACGAAGGAGTTAGCGTTAAGATTTTGTTATCTTAATTATTTTATTGTCTTTATTTTATTTTAAATTACTTAACATTTCGGTACTACCCGTTATCAAGCGTAGTCGGTGTGTGAATGTAAAACAAAATACAGAAAATGGAAATTCGACAATCTTTAAGTATTTCTACTACTAGTATTGTCCGAGCACTCATCTTCTCCTTGAAGTTGCTTCTCCTAAGGGAGGTTTAAGTTCATGAAGATAATTCACTGACTCTAAGATTTGGACTCCATGATCTTCTGAACGGTTCTCTCATTAATACTTCAGTTTCTTCTTCTTAATGATTGTTATTACTTCTTATTCTTGCTCTTTATTCATTAGGTTTAATAGTTTTTCATGACGAAAAAATATTCGAAAAATGTTTTTACGTGCGGCTCGATGCATTTCTAAAGAAGGAGCAATTTTTCTCGAATTCTCAGTTTGGTTTTCGCAATGGACAATCTACTCATGACGGTTTAGTTTCCTTATATAATCAAATAGTCTCGAACCTGGATCAGAATAATAAAACATTATGTATGTCCTTTGACTTCAAGCGAGCTTTTGATGTGCTTGATATTAATTTGTTGTTGAATAAGTTAAATAATTGCGGTATACGGGGGAACAGTTAAGCCTGGATTCAGTCGTTTTTGAAGGGTCGTGACCAAAGAGTTGTGCTTAGAAGTGGTACTTCTGTGATTAGATCGTCATCTAAAGAACTCAACAGCGGTGTCCCACAGGGAAGCATTTATAATATTTATTAATGATATGTCTGATTCTTTCCCAGACAATTATGTTTCCTTATATGCAGATAACACTGCTGTGGCAATGTCATCTAGGACTCTGCAAAATCTCACGTCCTTGGCCACCAGGGCAGTAAGTAGTATGACCCAATATTGTGAGCGTAACGGTATTTGTTTTAACGGGACAAAGACTGAGATAATGTTGTTTTCGCTTAGGGATTTGAACAAGAGCTTATTGGTTAGAATGCAGGATAAATTGATTAATCAGACTAACGTTGTCAAGTATTTGAGTTTGTTCATAGACAGTAATTTGTCCTGGACAGGCCAAATTGACTACGTAATAAACAAAATGGCTATACATACTTTTGTTATTTGGCGCACTGCGGTTGAGTGTGGATCTTCAGCTTCTACTATTGTATTATTTGGGATATGTTAAATCTTGCTTATCTTATGCTATTATATGCTGGGAAAACTCCTCCAGTGCTAGTAAAGTTTTTTTCCAACAAAAACGTATTGTTCGAACAATGCTGGGGAAGTCTCGTGGTCACTCTTGTAGAACCCTGTTCCCAAAATTAAATATTTTAACGTTTCCCGCTCTCTTCATATTAAATAGCATAATTTACATAAAAAGTAATCTATCTAATTATCGCAGGACCGGAATTGATGGAGATTACAATTTTAGAGTCAATCTTAATTTACAAGTGCCAAGTCATAAGTTAGCCAAAGTAGCTAAGAGCCATATGATTTTACCAATAAAACTATATAAGTTGTCTTTGTCCGTCAGACAGATATTGCCTCTCCATTTATTTAAGCAAAAATAAACATTATTATTATCATTATTATTAACACAACTGAGCCATAAAATACACAGCATTTTAAACACTGCTATCTATTTAAACTACCCTGCTTTGATCTTAGAACTTAAAACAGTCTTGTTTGAAAGTAAATAGTCGGAAAACGTGAACAAAAGTTTATATATTCTAAGTAAACAACTGCGGCTACGAAATTTTAAAAATTTGAAAAAGTGGAAAGAAAATATATTGAGTTAATTTTCTTTATTGTAGTGTTCGAATAAATGAAATTTGGTATTAAGTAAGTGCCTTAAAAAAATTTTGAACAATGCCGATTAAACATTATTTTTACAAACATAGAGTGTGTCCAAGATAAGGGGATATTGTAAACCGTAAGAGATACTGTTGAGAAAACTAATAAATTGATATGAGAAAAAAATGAAATTTGACGGTGTTTTTTTTTCTGGTGTTGTTTAAGCAAATAAAAAAAAATAAAGTTCGCTTTCTCGTTGCCATATTTTAAGTTCTACGAGATAGTGTCGAGAGATTTTAAGTACGACGTTTCGTTTAGGCGAAATCATCGTCGACTTTATGGGCTGTGAAAAAATTACGCCATATATTAAAAGGCATTTTTTATTAGGAGTACAAGGATGTACGACGTAATATGATTCTACATTGTTTAAATCACAAAAAAATAAACACTAAACAAATTACTTAAAAAGAACTAACTTATAAAGAATGTACAGGTGACCATAATTATCCAAACAGATATAACTGTCGAATTTATTATTTTTTTAACATATCAGGTGTAATGTTTTGAAAGGCTTCAAGAACTAGTCTTCTCAGTTAACCCTCAGTCTCAAAACGTCGCTGGTAAATATAATTTTGGCCCGGCGAAGGAGCTAAAGGATTTCCATATTGGTGAAAGGTAAAAAACCTGAGTCGCGGTTAAAATTCTTTGGTTGCCTATAGATTTCTGTGGAATCTCGGAATTTTCTTTGGTTACATGCAAGAATTTCAGTTTTATCGAATAAGATTTGATGTAACGGCTTTTTATGTTTTTTGAGCCTAATTTTTTTATCCTGTCTCGCCAATGTATTCTTTGCAGCATATATATGGAATACGTCACAAAGGTGTTTCCGGACTCATTGTATCTGGAAGGTTGTGGTGAATTCTATTTTGTGATGGAACTCTTAATATCTCTAACGTGAACATTATTAGAGAGTTCATAACCGATTATTTTTGGACCAGATGGTGATGTGAAGATGCATTAAGGTAGCAATGTTAGGTCTGATTTTAAATTGATAAGAATATCTATTCAATAGTGAAAAGTAGGCCAAATAACAAAATTATCATCATCATAGCATTTCCATAATTTTGGCTTTGGATGGAAGGTGTCAAAGGCTTTCTTTCTGATAATGGGGAAGCCATAGCTGATCCCAATGGTTGTTAATAAATTTGACCGTTATACGAAAAATATGTACTAGACAAGCATTTTTCAGGAAGCATTTGAGAGTTTCAGGAATATTATTCGCTGTCTCTTGATTGCAGGGGTTGTAGGTAGTCTTCCAAACATTTTTGTACTCGGTTGTAGCACATTGACCTTGGTATAGTGACCTTTATTTCTTATATCTCTTTAAATACCGCCAGATTTTTTTTTTTTGAGTTTTCTCAACAGCATATTTAAATTTTGCAACTTTTTATCCCCATGATAAGCATCCTTATCTTGGACAGACTGTATACAAGTTTAATACCAATTATCATTGATTTTCCAATGTTAAACTCAGTAGCCCAATAAATCAGTTCGATGCGGGTGAAAATGGGTACAGATTTGAAAAACTACGCGGAGGTGGGATAAGCTCGACTTTTTTTCTACCGAAGATTACGTGAAAATGAACAGTGAAATGAAAAAGGCCGGTTTCCTGCCAAAAAAAAATCCCAAATTACCCCGCATATAGGTTAATTTAGTTGCTGCGACGTCGAGAAGGTTCGTGGCGTAAGCGAAGGGACGGGGTGGGGGATAAATTATGTCCCACAAATTATCTAACAGCGGCATTCTGTCCCGGTTTGGATAAAACTGAAAAAGTTTTATCCACTTACTTAGAGTCACTCCGAACTTTGTCGTAAAGTTTATTTTATCATCTTTTATCCACTATCTTTAAAACGCTTAATAAAACTTCGGTTATTGGAAAAATATTTCGAGAACTTTGCGACGATAGACTAAAATTGCGAAAAAAAGAAATGGAGGGGCCAGGAGACGTTGAATTATAGCAAACTTAATATCGGCTTGGCGGATTAAACTAATTAGCGCGGCTGACGTGCTGATTAATTTAATAAGAAGCGAATCGTATGGAATAAAAAGATTCATAAGTACGGAATGCGGGGTCAAAAGCACAAGGAAAATACCGAGGTTACATACGGAACAGTATCTTCGATCGCATATCAAATAAATAAACGGTTTCTCGTGTTCCACTCGAACTACCGGATCACCAAAACGCAAACCGATACCGTTCTAAAACGTAACATTTTAAAATTCTTTCGTATAAATTATTCATCGACTACCGAAGCTGAAACTAAATAAACGGCTGGACACTCGAAACGGATAAGCAAAAATTGTGAATTGTTTCCCAAGATCCACAAATGCAAAACTAAAAAGAGATGCTCGTTTTATCCGCTATCGCTGTGTTTTTGTTTGAAGAATTTTAGAAGAAAAATACATTTTTTTTTTCGACGAAACTTCCATAGGCTTTTTTAATACTATTTACAAAATTTCTTCATTGTGTTTGCCACTGCTGTCCTTCCTTAGATTCAAAACATCACTGATCACATATCAAAACTTCTAAAGAAATATAACGTCAACACCAGATTTACTACTTGTCCAAAAATCTTTCAACATCTTCGATCCGTCAAAGACAAAATTCCATTTGAGACGCCAGGAGTGTACAGCATTCCACGCATATGAGGCAAAAAATACATTGGAGAGACCGGACGAAAAATATCAACTAGGCTCAAAGAACATGAAAGAAAATTAAGACGAAGACGAATATACTTATCAGCTGTTGCCGAACATAAAACTAAAACTCTTGCATGTAATAAGTTCTTCTACCTACGAAAAATCCGAGAGTCAATAGAAATCTATAAGCAACATAACACTCTTAACCGCGACTCGGATCTTTACCCGTGAGCAATATGGGAATCAGCCATCCGAGACGATGTTTATGTACCTCTGTAGCTCCGCCCAACAATATATAAGCAGGTAAAGAGTAAAATGCGAGCCAGTTTCAGTCAAGCTCTGAAGAAGCCAACAGGATGATTGGCGAAACGTCAGCAAGTTCGACTCAGCAAAAACAGACGCAGGAGAAATCCAGAAATTTTGTTTTTACCCTGTAGAAGTTTCTTTGAAAAATGAGAGATTCCCTATTGTCATAAGCCGCCATAAATTTACTAACATTTAATACAAGCATCTCATATTAAGGATATTTTCTGAACATAGCAATGATGTGTGGCATGCCCTAAGTTATCAAAGATTCCACGAATGTCCTATATAAAATTACCAGCAATACATAAAATTTATGTATAAGCCCTCTAATATTATACTGTCTCGAATGTATATTGATGAAAAGCAGAACAAGAGAAAATTAAAAATGATCAATTGGCAATTAGAGGAGGTTTTACATATGTGATAATGAAACTTTAACTTGATAGGAGAAATCTAGATGATTGCTTTGCATTTGTGGAAATATAGAAAACAAATAGGAACTAGAACATATTACTATTTTTAGTTTTTTTTTATGTGCATATATTAACATTTTACTAGCTTTAAAATAAGTGTATGTTTCCATCGGTGTTTACTTATGTTTAATTTAATAATTTTTAATATTTAAATTTGAATAATGTTTTATATCGCCATTCGCTCAAACAAAACACGAATAAAAGTAGTATAAACACATTATTACATTTATTTAAAATCTTATAAATACAATTTATATTAAATTCACGTTTATCTATAAAAAATAAGCCAAATAAAAGTTTACAATCGTTCTCTAGCAATGAGTCAAGAACGCAACTGTGTACTGGTAGTGTGCTAAATGGGTAACATAACCATATTTCTGTAAAATGTAATACATATTATATAATTTAAATTCTATAGTTTTGATTTACTCAATTGTAGCAGTGCATGTTATTCAAACAATATAATGGTATAATAACATATTTAATGTACCAATTCTAGAATTCAATTTACATTTCCTATGAAAAATAACCATAACGATGTGTGTAATTTTACAATTTCTTGTCAGGGTACTGGAAGTAGAGGTATATATTGTTGATTGTTTGCTATGACAAATATTTACTGACTTTCAAAAATAAATTAAAAGTGTTGAATTCCCTTAATAACACAATCCAAAATACCACCGTGTTAAAATCGTATGCATCGACTTACCGATAGATTTGGTGACAAATGTTCAAGTATACTGGACTTGTGAGACGAGCAGCTAGCTCTGCAGACCTGAAAGTCCTCGTGACATTTTATGGACTAAGCTGAAAAAAAAAATCCATCATTAGGGAATAAAAAGAAATGGAACACGTTGCGTATAAGACAGAGAAAATTGAACATTTCTTTAGAAAATAAAGAACACTTTAATCAAAAATTGAACTGAGGTGAGGGAAGACAGTCATAGCTATCGATCTCCCATTTGAAAAACCAACAATTTATCAAGTTATATCAAAGACAAGTCAAGGCAGTAATTGCTAACTCCACACTATTTAGTGACAAAGACAAATATTTTTAACAATTATGAACCCACAACCGCCGAAATTATATTCTTTAGTTAAATTACTTAAACAAGTTATGCCCATTAGACCTGTCGTGTCTTATGCAACAGCTCCAGCAGTTAAACTTTCAACAAAATTATTAAATATTTTAAAATACCACACAGATTGTAAACCAAAATTTGCAATAAAAAATTCTTTTGAATTAATCAACAAAATTAAAGATATCAAAATCCCTTCTAACGCAGCACTATTGTCTTTTGATGTACAAAACTTATTTCCCATTATTCCACCTATGGATGTGATAGATTTAGTAGATTTCACCCTAACTCGGAAACAGGTTAACCCATTGGTGAAACAAGATTTATTAGATTGCTTAATAGTATCTTTAGACCAAAATTATTTTGAATTTATTGGACATTAGTCCTTTGTTAGTCGAGATTTTTATGGATAATTTGGAAAACATACTAGAACATCCTTCAAGTAAAAGTTTTCTATGGTGGTATAGATACGTGTATGATGTCTTTGCTTGCTTTGTTGGAACGGACAAACAATTGAATTCTTTTTTAAATTACATTAACTCATTACATAATCGTATTAAAATTCACTATCGAGATTGAACAGGATAAATCTTTTAATTTTTTAGACAACAAAGAACTTAATATCATTAAACAAATTGCACTGAAGAACGGCTACAATCCGTCCACTATAGATAAAATTATAAATAAAAAACAAATCCAGACAACAATAAACTCTATTTATCTGAAACCTAATACAGAATACGAACAATTTAAAACAATTACATACATAGGAGAACCTAGTGAAAAAGTTTCAAAACATTTGTCAAAATGTGGTTTAAAAAAAGCTTTCAGAACTAACAACACAATAGGAAAATTTTTAAAAAACAATAAAACGAAATGTCCAAAATCTCAAAAATCAGGTATCTACAGGTTAAAATGCGGATCTTGTCCTAAAATTTATATCGGACAAACAGGTAGATCCTTCAAGAAACGCATTAACGAACATAAAAGAGCGTTTAAAAACAATAGTCTAGATTCTAATTATGCTACACACTTAAACACAGAAAAAAACATTTTTGACGACAATTTTGATATTTTACATATAGCCGCAAAAAGTAGAAAATTAAATTTATTCGAAGCAATGGAGATTAACAAAATGAGACATTTGTTTTATTATCATTTTTCGGTATATATAGTAGAAGGCAGTTTGTAAATATTACATTTGATAAAGACACGGTGTTGTCGAAACAATTATCATGTGAATATATAAAATTTCGTGAAAATCTGAACTTTGTTATTATTTATTTTTTTACATTTTAATCAAATTATGTTAGTCTATATAGTTCAAAACAGAAGTTTAAAATGGAAATATTAACTTTGTAATTGTAATTGTAATTAGAAGTTTATTTTTTACTACATAAATGATTTGAAGGCCATATATCTATCTATAAGGATTAAACATGAGTAGAAATCATAACTAAAACCGAGAATGCAATGAAGCCATAATACCTTGGTTTGATAATAATCTTTCAGGTTTTAATTATAATATTTAAATGAACACAAAAGGTACCTTGGCTCTAACTGCTGAAATACAGTGGACCAGTTAATGTGCCAATCACAGCTTTAGTGTGAATGTTAATTATTCGGCAGTTTATGACAATAAGGATGGTAAAAACTGCATACTTTGCTCTGGCACAGTCAGTAATTGGTTACAGTCTAACTACATAAGGTGCAGCCTTATAAGACTATCTTAGAACCCCTAATTGTAACACAGAAATACATTTTGAAGATTATATTTAATAAAAATAAAAAACAATACTTGAAGAAGCAACAATTGATAACACATGATAAAGTTACATGATAAATAATAATAATAATAATAATAATTATTATTATTATTATTATTATTATTATTATTATTATTATTATTATTATTATTATTATTATAATCATAATCATAATAATAATAATAATAATAAATAAAATACTAACAAATAAAAATATTAATAAATAAAATATAGACAAATAAAAATAAATAAATAATAATTGTCAAATTGGTTAAATGATAATGGGATTTGCATCTCATGGTAACTTAAATCCGTTAAATCAAATTTTAAAATTGTTGAGGAAAAATTATTAATCAAATAATTTTGGTTTTTTCTCTTAAGTCTTTATTATTTAATCCAAATAAATAAATATTGAAAACATTGAAAAACCGTTCCTAAAAAAAATGAAAGCAGCCGGAACCATGTTATTTGTAATAGTCTGCAAAGTAAAGCACCCGTAGATAATTTGTTACTTAAGTGACAATCATTTCTTTCGCTTTTTCTGTGCGGATGGGAACTATGAGACGATCAATCAGTTAAAACGGAACGCGGTTTTGGCTAACCCGCAGGGAATTTTCCTACACGTAAGGGAAATTGCTAAGAAAAATGATGGCGCGGGCTCCCCGTGAATTAAGTATAGCTAAATGATTTCATTTAGCCTCGCGTAGAACCGTCGAGAAATTTATTAAACAAATTATTTTTTCATCTAGAGTCCCCGTTAAAAAGGATATTTGTGAAATGTCAAGTTATACTGACGTGAACGCCCTAACGGATGAGAAAAAACGACTTCGCTTAATAAAAATGAAAAATATTGTACAAAGGCCCCGTAGACAGTTTAAGTAATAGTGCTACATGCATTTTTATTATTTTAAATTTAATATAATTCCGTTCCCAATTTGAAAGTCCTCTACCTCTCGCTATCTCAATTCTTTTATTTATTGGCAGTAAAAAATAATATGGTAATAAAAAAAATGCAGAAAATATCCCACTATCTTGAACCAAATTTTCACAATATTATTACAGCCAATTTGCAGTTAATTTATATTTATTTATATTACTGATATTTATTATATTTTTGCATATTTTTTATTTTTGTAAATTTTAATTTGTTTATTATTTAAAATGCTTTAATTTAAGTTATTTGAAGATTGACGTCTAACGTGTAACATTTGGTTAGTTTTGGTTAGGTATTTTTAAAAAGAAGTTGAATTTGTAGAAGTTATTTGAAAATCCATAAAATGTAAAATCTAAAATCCATTAAATCTTTGTGAAATCTGTGAAATCATATGAGTGTGTAAAATCTGGTGTATTTTGTTGAAGTTTGAGAACTTTTTATTAATTATTAGCAACTTTAAAAAATTAAAACAAAAATATTAAATGAATATTTTTAAGTTATTTGTAGATCGGCGTTAACATTTGATTGCAATGTAACTAATTTTGACAAACGCAAAAACGAATTTTATTGGTGGGATCTTTAATTTGAATTTTTTGATGTGTTCACTTAATCCAATATTATTTCCGACTTTCATTGTAATTTTTTCATCAATTTATATTAATAAACATCAAAATATTTAAACATGCTTTTTTCTATAAAGAAAATTGTATAATGTATATTCTATTTAAAAGAAGTACGTTTACACTTACTTCTAGTATAACTTACAAGTGTCGATATCAATTTCATGTTAGTTATAGTTGCTATCAGATCTCCGTTCCCTTTGAGACACCCATACACAACATACTCATAAAAGTTTTCTTTTATTTAACTCTTAAAGGAATTTTTTTTTTCAAATCAAATACTTTATTGTTAGCTTTTAGCCAGAACCAGAACAGAACCCTTTTGGTCACTTGTGTTCTAGCATCCTATGGACATACCATTGTGGTGCTCCGTTTTCTAGTTTCCTTGCTATTGAATTCTACTCCCATTCTTTACTATATTTCTACAGTTCTTGTAGCAATCTTCTCGTATAACCCAATCCGAGGGATCTTACTTTGTTTCTTATTGCTGTTATCATTGGCCACACTTCTGCTTCATATAAGATGATATTCTGCACGATGCTTTGAAATATTACTAACAATAATAATAAATATTGAATTGAATTGAATTTGGTAGCAAAGGGCTAAGAAAGTTATCTGGCACAGCCAGATAATGATATAGCTCAAAATCTAGCATTAAATTTTCTAAGGAGTTATCTTACTACTTACTAGCTTACTTAGGTAGAAACGAAAACGGCATCACACACATTTTCAAACTAATTTTGAAACTTATTTTTCAGGACCAAGCAAACTATATCCCGATCGTTTAGATGCTGTGACACAGTTACGAGACCTCGTCTACAGAGATTCAGTTTATGGACATCCATCCGAAGTTTAATTTTGTTTTACAGATAAAGCGGTTTTGCACATTTAATGATTTTGCTATGGTAGCAAAGTTTTAATCGATTCAACCAGCCTGACCTAACCAAATGTGGTGAGAAATATGGGTTCTCTATCCAACTTTATTTAGCAATCCAAGAGAGGAGTGTTGAACTTTTCCAATACCATCCTTCCCCATTGTATCTGACAAGGCTTGAACACGCAATTAAAATGATTAAACTGTGATAGCACCCGAGAATCGCAAGGAAGCCTTTTAGACTTTCATAAATCTATTTTCCTTTCCTTTAGTCAGAGCGCTGTTTAACAGCAGTCCACGATGAGTTTTTTGGTTAGTTTTCCTAGTACTGATTTTGTCTTTATATAAGTATTCAGTTTTATTCATAATTATTTTAAGACCTCACGATTCCTGCTCTTCTTTCAGCTTTCTTGCCATATATTCAATGTCTAATTCCTGTGCAAAAATAACGCGATCATCATATGTTGTTAAATAGTTTAATATGAACAACAATCGATTATATTTCCAAACAAATGTATTGAAAGTTTTATCATTCTGCAACTCTTTTGACGGATGCTACAAATCAGATGATCGATGTCAACCGGTGATACGTTATCCCAGAATAATCTTACATTATGATTTAGATGTTGTATAAGGTATGGCAGGATATGAAAATATGGTAATTTCTATAGCTAGCACAGCGTATTACTTCTTGCTACTCCTTACTACTCAAAGAATTTTTCTAAACTGCTGCTAATCATTGCCTTAGGTCATTAATTCTGTCTCCTTCCCACTATGAACTTTTCTCGTTATAATGGGCATCAGTACTTCAAATCACCTCGTATGACCTATATATCGCAGTTTTCGTTCTTTAATGCAGCACATCAATTCTTTTGTTTTGTGCATGAGACTAAGTTCTTAGATATTCTTTCTACCCATTTCCAAGTGTCTAACTTTCGCAAGCATGAAGTAAACCAACGATCGCAGTATATTACTAAACCAGCTTGACAGCATCTTTTGGTTTTGGTTTGCAAGGAGGGCCAGCCCTAGGGAGGGATGTATGATTATTTAATGTTACTTGTTTGAGCTCTTTGAGAATACTTCTTTTAAAGAGGCTCCGGTTTCAATAATTAAAACCAATTTTAAAAACTTGAAAACCCTTTTTGAGTTGCCGAAACATAAAAGCGACATTTTAACTGATTATATTTTTTTTATTTTCGCCCTTTTGTGATCCACCACACATTTTTCTGATCTAAATAGCAAGCTAAATCTAAGGAAAATACTGTCGCTAGCGAATGCGGTTCGCAAACAATTAAGAAATTACACGGGTAGATGAAGTTTCCTCTTGCGGTTGTTCTATTGTTTTAGGGAAATTTTTCTAGCAGATGTTTCTACAGTTATCCAAATTGTCGCCCTTGCCGTTTCATTAGCAAGTCAAATGCTCGGAAACGACCAGAAAATAGCAGCGGAATGGCATTTGTTTTGCTTGCACCGGACCCCGAAGCCTTAAAGGCTAGACCGATTTTAATTTAGAGAATGCCGACTACAAATATGACGCAGCCTTATACACGAATTACGATCATAATGGAACTTTCGTTATCATAATTGAATCAGGATTACTTTCGGCTTCAACAATACATCGATTTGTTAAAGCAAATTAATTTATGCGACCTCGTATAAGCTTTGCAAAATTACGACTTGGCTACCCAGCCATCAGTTCGTATTGTCAGTTAATTTTACATTTCATTTAATAATTTCTTTTCTAAACCGCTTTGACTGGCGGCACTAATTTTGAATGATCTACTTTAATGCAATCTTCAATGTTATTTATTTTTTCGTTTCAACCTTAACGAGAAGTTGCAAGAGCTGCAGAATAAAAAGTCTAATAACTCGTCTAGTTGGTAACAGGAGCCAGCTACACGGTATAAAAGGCTCTAGACAACAGGGTCGGATTGAGCCTACTTTTTTAACAACGGAGCAATTCCATGACTTTTCTATTGTATTTCGTAACAATTTATAGATTTTTTAACAACCGAGCAATTCCATTAGTTATTTGGGGTTAATGTGGCCAAAGAATAATCCGTGCCACTTCTCTATGTCTTCCCTGAAAATTTATACCGTTTTTTAAGGCAACATTTTTAACAAACGCGCAATTACGTTTTTTACTTAGAGTAAACATGGCCAAATAAAAATCGTTGACGTTTCTATATGCCTTTCGTGACAATTTATACCGTTTTTTAAGTCAACGATCTTCCAAAAAATGCTCTTCTAAATAACTAACAAGAATGAAGGCTACATTTCTAACAAAAGAGCAATTCAATTTTTTACTTTGAGTAAATGTGGTCAAATAAAAATCCTTAACATTTCTGTATGTCTTTCGTGACAATTTATACCGTTTTTTAAGTAAACAAATTTCCAAAAAATGCTCTTCTAAATAACTGACACGGATTAAGGGTACATTTTTAACAACTAACCCATTCTGTCCCTTATTTGAGGGTAATGTGGCCAAAGAAAAATCATTGGCATTTCAATTGGTCTTGCGTGACAATTAATACCTTTTTGTCCAAAAAATGCTGGTCTAACTAACAGAAAATCAATATTCTGTAAAACACGTGGTGTTTTCCAATATAATTTAGCAAATTTCAACATTTTGAAAACTGCTTAAAATTCACTTCCTTACTTAGGCTTTCCAGTGTTAGACCAACCCTGATAAAACTAAGAAACTAATCTTGGTTGTGATTCTTCTGTTCTTTGTTACTCAGGGCTCCATTTTGACAATTTTGGAGCAATCCTTCTTCGCTCTCTATTCGTTTCATGGGCCCACACCACAACAACTGCTTCTCATAAAACTCTGAAACGTATGAATGTATCTTCTATCTCTCATTTATTTTGTTTGGGGTGCTTTTTCAAGTCCACATTTCAGCTTCATTGAAAAATTATTGTCTCATAGGACCTGATGTATTCTTCAATGTCATCGCTCAAAAGTTACAGCAAAATATTGAATCGGGTCCTGGAAAAGGCATACTTACAATTTTATTGATAGACAAGAAGGCATGCGGAGATAAGGATGCGTTTTTATTAACACGTCGACTGGCTCGGGTATATAAACAAATGTTATCCCATCTAAGGAATTAATGCTACATCTCTCTTCGTTTAAAATTGCCTACATAGCTGAGCACTTTTAATCCGGAGTTAAATATTTTTTAGTTTCCAATGTGTGGGCTTGGTTATCCGAGAAGTATTAAAATAACCAAGACAGTAATCGGTTCTTATTGGTTCAAAAATTGTTGGCAAGAGTACAACTATCCGTTCAACCTCAACAAAGCAATAGCTGCACTAGAACAAGATTTTTTAGTGCCAAAAATATTTAATTAATATCAAATAAACTTGTAACAAAATACAGTGTTTCTTACTGTCATTGGAAAAATTAAAGGCGTGAATTTTATCCCAATTTTTAAAACAAAAATATAGCATCTCAACAAACCTCAAATGCGTTTTACCTCGTTCGATACTTAAAATCTAGGTATGCCTTCTATCGTTTAAACATCTGCTTTGCATTTATTAAATATGTTATATTTTATTTATCTCGAACAGATAAACTGTCAAACTGTCATACTCCTAACGGGCCAAATAAACGAATCAAGACTGCCCAATAAAAAAAAAGAAGATAGCCATTGTGTTTAATAATGATTAAGCATACTGACGCTAAATATTAATACTAGTTTGAGACGGGCACGGAACTTTGCAACGTTGCCACTACTTCAAATGAGCTTCAGTTAAACGAAACGTATCAATACGCGGGTTATTGTTTTTTGTGTATCTAAACAGCCAACAAAAGTGTTGCAAAAAACAATCTTAATACTTAAGACATTGTGAACACGTTTTATAATAAATCTATAAAAAAACAAGCATACCCAAAAAATTTAGGCGAAACCTGAATTTGAACTACAGTTAGAAGATATCGTGACTATTATACCAACCAAAAATGAGCTTGACATAGGCAAATTTAGAAATATTGAAGAAACTGATAAAGAGGTAGTAATTCCACGAAATATTTATAACCTATAACAAACAAATTGTTTTCAACAATATAATTACTCATACAAAGGTGGCAGAAGGAGCCTCTTCAGAGTTGATACATCAAAATAAATAACAAAAAAACAATACAATCGGTAAAAGTCAGGTAAATATTTCTGATAAAATCCAGATTTGAACTTCTAAAAAAAATACAGACAAAATTCTCGCGATAAATGGTAAAAATAAAAAAGCCAAAAAAGTTCAAATATCAATTCGCAAAAGAAAGAATAAAAAAGAAATGAGACAAGCAAATATTTTAGTACAATTTTTGGTTTTAGTTAAAGTCCAAATCTCGCTGTCTCAGGCACAAATTTCATTTGGAACTCAAAATTTCAAAGTAACCAACTGCAAAAGCGAATAAAAAGAGAATTATCTCGAAAAGTACTTAATGAACGTAGGGGAGCGGGGGTAAATATTTTTGTTACAATCCAAATTTCAAAGTGTCAGGACGGTGACTGGCGTATCCGCGATGTTTGTTTTTGTTGGCTGTACTTTTCTGAACCGACGGCATGAAACATTGGTTTCCAATATTCCGGAACAGAGAATAACGAGTAAATATATCACTCTCATAGAAAGAAAGCGCCTCTATTTTTATCCCCCAAAAACATCGGTTAACGAAGGCTATTTAAAATTGTAATGTGGATGACAAATATCTCTCTCGGGATTTATGAGGAGAGAGAAATCACTTCCGAATTGAGTGTTTCGATGGTTTTTTTTTAAGTTGCCTCTAGACATCACACATTTGAAAAACTCCACTGGAAAAGATTCCGTATAAAATGCAGCTTCCGTTCTGCGATGCCTAATTTTATTGAAAAGTTGAAACAAGTTGAATTTTATTAGAAAACTCTTCGATTGAGTAGGTAGTTAGTAAGTTTCAGCAAAGAGAATAATAATTTATGTGTGCAAAGATTGAGTTCGATATTCAAATCGAAGAACATTAAGAGGACGTTTGTAATTGTAAACCGATCCACCTCTCGAAAAATATACAAAGTGTTTAAAAAAAAAGTGCCAATGCTCTGCTGGAGATTCAGATTGCATATTTTTTTCTTCAGTGTTAATTTTTTTAGAAGTAAGGTTATTGTGTGTCAAAATAATTTTTAATTAATTATTTTTTTGAATTAATTTTCTAATTAATTTAATTTAATTATTAATTATGATTATATGTGCCATGTTTGAAAAACGTATCAAACATGGCATACATCGAGCGGCCAAGTCACCTCTTTAGTCAAAAGATATTTCTATTATTAATTGAGAGGCAGTAATATCAAGTTCGCTATTTGAAATGCAAACTTGTACATTTTTTTACGAAGATATACGTCCCACATAATGGCATTTTCTTCCAAAATAAATAAATCAATTAAATTATAAAGCTATCTAATCTAATGAGGTAGCTTGCCGATAGCTGTAATTTAAAAATATACTCAGTATAGAAAAAACTAAATAAGCAATAACAGCAGCCTACGAAAACCGATCAATGTAATATTAAGGTTCATAAGTATACTTAGTAAAAAACAGATTTTAATTCTTGTTAATTTTCCTATTTTAATTTGTGCTTAAGAATAGTGAAAACTCTTTTGAAACAATATACGTGGACCTATAAAGCTTATAAGATGCACTCAGACTCCATCCCTGGGTTACTACACTCTCAGAAGTAATGCTCTTGTATTTATTGAATTGTTTCATATGGCTGACTTAGATAAATAAATGTTTTTAACAATGTAGTTAATATAAAAGTCATATTTTAAATTTGAGTCTATGCAAACACCAAGATATTTACAATTTTTCCATTTTTGGTCCATTCATAACCTAACAATTGATAAATACTTTTTCGACAGCTCATGAAGTTCTTTCCAAGACAATTTCGCTTTGGTTAATTTAACACTGTCATCGGTAGAGCAGATACATTGTCATTAGCATGTAGGGTAGACATAACACAGGGCCAAGAAATCTTTACTAAATTCACCCTTTGTTTTGACCTATTTTAAATTCCACAATTTTTGAAGTAGTGTCAATCCTTGGTAAATCTATGAAAATTCCAATTTTTCATACCCCTGCATTGCATTTTTGCTAGTCATGCCAGATCTAAGACCAAATTGTGTCGGGCAAAGTAAGTTCTTTTTTTCTAAGAAACTGCAGAACTTCAGAAATTTATTTAGTCTATTGGTCACAGCAATAGGAGGGTAATTTTCCTTATTTTCTTTATTACCGGACTTAAAGGGTTTATTAAAGTGTTGTTAAAGTATTTAATAAAAAAAACGTTACTGATTAGTAAATATTTTTCTATCGATTTGAAAATTTGTTATTGATATTTATAAGATTTTCAAAAGCTCTGGCTTTTTTTTTTTTCAGCTTCTGGATTCCGCTTGCGTCAGTTTTTGCTGAGTCGAACTTGCTGACGTTTCGCCAATCATCCTGTTGGCTTCTTCAGAGCTTGACTGAAACTGGGTAGCATTTCACTCTTTACCTGGTAAGTGAGGCGCATAAACACCATGACAGGTAGAGACCTGAGTTGCGGTTAAGATTGTTAGGTTGTTTATAGATTTCTATAGGCCCCTGATTTTTAGTTGGTAGAAGAATTGATTACATGCAAAATTTTATTATAAAACTAAAAAACTAAAAAAGAGCATAGCAACTTCTAATGTGTTATTAAAAAGGTGATTTTTGTTTACAATAGGCCTTTCGATAATTAAATTTGAAAGAAAATTGAAATCCGTTGTCAGAATTGAAAATTGAATATCGTTGGAAAGGCAATTATAGTAGAGATTGTGAACATGCTTGAGCGGAGGCTCCACCGGAAGTATTTTTTTCCACGTAAAAACACATCTTCATCAACCGTACATGTAGTCCAAATTCGATCAATAATTGACGCCTGGTATATGGTGTTCAGTTAAAGATCACTGGTCACAGATTTCCAGAAAACCCATTAGAATCGTACGAAAATATAACTTGTACTTATTTTTTATCTTGATTTTCTTGGAAAATTCTCATATTTTATGAGTACTGAAGTGCTAGAAATGCTGAACTAGCGCAGACTTATTAAAGATTGAGGAATATTAGGGAAAACTATGTGTAATTACGTTCGGTCTTGGTGTAACGTAAAAAACCTTCCATATTGTGAGTTCGAATAGCATTTAAAGTTGTTATCATGCTCAACACACATAATTTTGCATTTGTTTGGCGCTGTATGATTACAGTACTCGGGTTATGTCGGTGTTAATTCTAATTTATTAGTGTTTTACTACATCCTCATCTTTATGATTCTTTTACGGCTTAATGGCAAATGGTTTTCCTAGACCAACTTAATTATTCTTAAAAACAACGCGGTACGTCGGTCTACAATATAAGAAATATTCTCCTTTCCATGTACGTTTAAGATAGAAGATAGAAGCATGTCTAAAATTTGAAAGGAGGTTTTTTCATGTAACTTCTGTCGAGGAAGACATGCCTTCTGCTTTCCTGAAATGGTGTTAGAGAAGTTACAACAATTTCAGAAGTTTATCAGAAAGAAATGTCCTTTTCGGCCAAGTCTTCAATTTCTTATTGTTTGCTTACCAACCTCCACCCGTTCTCTTTCTCCATCTCTGGCACAAACCTTACTATTATTTTTAAAAATCGCACCTAGTACATAAGATACACAAGCGGTATATGCTCAATTTTATAAAAATAGACTTTGCCCGATTCTATGATTTTTTTGACGGCCTTATTACATAAGATTCCGGAATATCATTTTTCAATCTATTTTCAGAATACCATTTATTTCTATAAGCCTAATATTCGAGTAAAATATGATCTCGCGTGGGTGAAAAAGTTTACCAATAAAGTGAAACATCGATAGAGAGGAACGTATAAATATTGACGGTGGATTGTTTGTCCACTTTGTCAATTACCTGGGGCTAGTGCTTTTTCATAATAATAAATTTCACGCAAAATCGATGAGGTCCCATCAAACGCCCCCCACCCCCCAATATTTGTATGAGTCCGATGAAACCAAAGTTGGTTTCAAGATGGATTTTTACAAAATCAATTCGTGGCCAAAGCAACTTCCGATATTAAGTTTCTAAAGCAAATTGAGATTTATTCTGGATGAAGTTTTCTCTGTCGATAAAATTTCAATAAAATCCTACGATCTCGATTAATAAATTCATATTTCGTGTTTAAATACAAGATATATTTTGCGGTCACCAAGACTGTCTTTTATACCTAACTCAGAATATTCCTGGCGGAACAAACACAAAAGAGATTCAATACACCTACGGGCAGCTAGACAGTACTGAAGTAGTTAAAATCGCCTTAACGCTCCTCGAAAATCGTAATCAAGAAGATGGAGAGAGACACGCCAGGAAAAAGATAGACCAAGGAATCCTCAAAAAAAATGTCGTGAGAATAATGCTTGGTTCACTGCAGTATCTAGTGGAGGTAAAAGAAAAAAGTGCAAATTCTACCAACCATACACGCGTTGTACCAGAAGCAAGGAGCTTACACCAAGGAATCATTATGGAAGCTGAGTTGTACCATAGATCGTTTTGGATGGTCGCTAAAAGCTAACTCTCCCAAATTCTAATCTGTAGTCTGCAAAATACGGCCGATGTTGACTATTCCTCGTCAATTCACACCACCTGGAGGCCAAAGAACCAACACCTACACCCTGTAAGGATCAGAATAGCAAAATCCTGATATAGGACATATGCCTGGCTACCTCAAATACAGTATAGTCTGTAGCACCGGCACAGAAGCCTATAATATCATATAATACATTCAAAATTTTCCACTAGAATTTTTAAAGTGACTGTTTATTTATTTATTCGCTTCAGCCGTGAAAACTGAATAATAATACCAATTATACACATATTCAAGGAAATAATAAAATTTATGCTGAGTTTTTTTACGTACTTCCTTGTAGCATTTAAAAGCAGTTACATATTTCAAAGAAACTTCCACGAGCTACTGGAATACTATTTCCAAATCTTGTGGAACTTCCGGATCTTCCGAATTTGCTGAAGTTTCGCCAATTATCCTGTTGTGTATTTTATTTTTGTTTTTAAAATCATAAGTCGAACTAGATTGAATCATATTATCAAAATTCAAAAATGGCGAGAGAATTGATGAAAGTTCACTTAAACTACACTATATTTGCCGCAAATAAATAATAAAGCGTTCTATGACGAGATATTTTGCCAATAAAGGGCAAACCAAACTGCTCAAACATATTTATCAACATAAAAGCTCCGCAATACAAAGCATGCTTAAAGGACCATAATCGCCCACACAAGTTCATATTTCGAACGTGGAAAGGTTCAATTAGACATTGTTTGGCGGGACGAACAAAGGAAATTGTAACAGCCCGTTTTATACCTGAACGTTCGGAAACGAACGTTGTTAGGCTGTATTTAAGGTAGCCGCTACAATAAAATCTCTGTCAAAATACTGGCCACCCAGCTTACCATGTGGATCAAACGAAAACGAACTTAGTTTTCTTTGTATCAAATCAAAAATTGAACTGAGATGGTTTTACTCGATGAAAATCCGTTTTAACAAAATAAATAAGAACTAAAAGTTCAGATTTTCACGAAATTATATATATTCACACACAGCGTCTTTATCAAATGTAATATTTACAAACTACCTGCTACTATATATATCGAAAAATGACAATAAAACCTTAATTAATGTTGTGAGAATTTAAGTTTAGTATTGGAGAGGTATTTAAATCTAATCGATCGTTAAGCAATACATTTGAATGTCTCATTTTGTTAATCTTCATGACTTCCAATAAATTTAATTTTCTACTTTTTGTGGCTGTGTGTAAAATATCAAAATTGTAGTCAAAAATGTGTTTTTCTTCGTTTAAGGATGTAGCATAATTAGAACCTAGACTATTGTTTGTAAACGCTCTTTTATGTTCGTTAATGCGTTTCTTGAAGGATCTACCTGGATTTGTTTTTTATTTATAATTTTATCGTTATTGGACGGAGTATGGCCGTTGTTCAGTGCAATTTGTTTAATGATATTAGTTCTTTGTTGTAGTTTTCTGTTGAGAGTGGAGTATTAAGAAGTCCGTGTATAAAAGAGTGAAATGTAACCATTTTGTGTGTATAATGGTGATTTGAGCTGTTATGTATGACTGTGTCCGTGTGTGAAGGTTTATGATATACTGAAAATTTTGATTGGTTTTGCGCTTTCGTAATAGTTAAGTCTAAAAAATTAATTGAGTATCCTGTTCAACCTCGATAGTGATGTGAAAATATATAATTTCGTGAAAATCTGAACTTCTATTTCTTATTTATTTCAAATCAATAGGATTTTTTTTAAAAAACCTCAATTTTTTTAATCAAAATTCCAATTTACATCAACTATCTTGAACGACCAACCTTGGAAGGCGAACTAATTCTTCCAAAAACTCTCTAAACAATTTAAAGAATTTGGTCCACAATAAATTTTTCCAATAACAATCTGCGACTTTTGCAAATTGTTGGAAATGCCGACCCTTTAAATTGTGTTGTTTTTTAAGACAACTACAACATAAAAGTTGGGGTAATTAAATTGCCTGACTTTTCGATAATTTAAATTGACTTTCCCAGCATTGATTTAATAGCGACTAACTTATTCCTATACCTAATCCCGATGTGTTACGTAAAACGATCGGATCTAAATTAATATTCTACAACCCTTGTTAATTAAACGGAAAATTGACAGGCAAATCATAAAAGGCTGTATTTCCCTATCTAGCGATTCAAATACTTAGCCGGATTGTATGTATCTCATAAACCCGTTAAACTATAAACTATTCATACCTAGTTTAACACTCAATTATGCCCACCACCTAGAACATTTATTAATTGTCCGTTACCTCCCGGCCCTTTATGAGTTAATCTTACGGGTGGTTATCTGAAGGACAAGGCCACATCCAATATTATAACAAGTATTTAATCATCCATATTTAATTACAATGCGCAACGTCCAACATTGCCATCGAAACTTTTAACGATCATAGTTTATTACCAAAAACTCCCAAACGATCCAACAAACATAATCAATATTAATAGAAACTGCTCCAGCCATTACCCAAATGCAATTAATCAAATCAAGTTATGAAAAACGTCATTCGTATCCGGTCTTATTTATAGCTAACTTTAAGAAGGAACGACTTCCAAAAATACGTCTTTCTAAACATGACATTTGACATCATGAAATAGCAACAAAAATAACCACACTTTTCTGTTAATGATTCTAAGTACGTATATGAGCACCAGCAGATTGCAAAGAACCTAATTCGAAATTATAGAAGATTTATGGTATAGAACAAAACTTCACGTGTGAAATGCAGTAGTACAAAAAGATATCAGGAACAATCATTTCACAAGACACATTTAAGTTTTTTAACATTAGGGAAACCTAATTTCATTTTATTTATTTGCAATTGACTCACCGCGTGCATTGCTGAAAGTTTTTACCGCCTTTTTCCCTGGTTAAACATTATGGGCCAGGCGTATCCATCCTAAGCACCAAGAAGCAGAAACGGAAAATATCAAGGTAAGGAGTTAAAACTCTCTGCTTAAACTTTTTTGATACAGTCCATTTATCTCCACAAAGGGCTCTTTTGAAAACAAAACGAATAAGTTAAAAAGAAAGAGAAAAATAAATTTAGTCTCGTCTACGGGTGCCTGTAAAAATTCATATCGCTAGACATCAATACTTACTTAATCTCGATCGCCTACAATACAGATTTGGAGTCGAATACGCCGAAAGTTTTCTTACAACTTTTATAATCAATTTTAAAACTGGGGCTTTCCAATGGCGCAGAAGGAGCAAAACTTTCCGAAACTTGAGTGTTGAATGTAGAATTATCTGGGGAATTATTGTATAAAAATGCTATAAGGTTACGGAAACAGGATTTACTAAAATATTTATGTGAAAAATGCTTTTATTCGAAATGCCGAGCTATATAAAAGATTTAAGATGTACGGAAAGATGTACATATCAGGAAGTTTAGAGATGCATGGGAAACGAAGTTCGGGAGAAAATTTATATTGTAACGGTTTTTGATGTCCAATTCTAATAATAATAGTTTACAACATATTACAAACATGCAAAAAATTAAACCATTTCGGTATAAAACAGCGCTAATTTTCATAAATTGAAGATTATGCACTAAATTAAGTAATAATATAAGAGACAGGAAAGTAATCCTTATCACCCTTTATTTCGCCCACAAATAACAAAATTTTACGGTGTGTTATTAACAACCCTCGCAAAGCCGCAAAGCAAATTCTACTTTAATTAAACAACCGTAAGTTATCATCACACAGGTAGGATTATAATGTAAATAAATAAACAACTCGCTTCTGCTGTAGAAAGCTTTCCAACTAACAATTTGCCACGAATAATCCTGTAAAGGACATTTAACGGCATATCTTACCTCACATGGATAATAGGGTTCTTGTCGAAAGAATCTTGAATGCACAAAGGTCAAACATAGATCCTGCAGCATCCAAGAATATTCACTTGGTACAAAATCTTTCGCGAAATTTTACACAAACACAGTTAATACGATTATACCATTGTTTGTTTTGAGGACTACACAGGACAAAGGTCCATCGTTTCAAATTACAAACTATCAATATCCAAGCACGTTGTTCTCGTGTTTCCTTGAGAATAACAACAAAAATGTTCTACTCCATTTTGAAACGAACTATGAAGAATGCATTTAACAAGAATTCTTTGTCTGCTCGGCAATTACGCGAACACTAATCTATAAATTTCACTAAATGTTTACTCAAACTTCTGTCAAAAACTTTAATTATTTTTGAAAAATCGCTGGGAGTGTCTTATACTAACAAAATATCCGAGCTCAAATAACATCAATGCAGCTATGATTTTGACTTGACTACCGACACGGAACACAACCAGCTACACAACTTCTCTTGTTTTTCAATTTGCGCCACCAGATGACAGCACCCCATAGAATTTCTTGCTAAGTTATTGAAACGCGCCAACTAAAAGATTATTAACTTTTTACAAATTGAATGGAACTAGTAAATTCAGTTTGAATTTTAAAAAATGGAAGCATTTGTTGTTTATTGTTTTAAAAACAAAATCATAATATCAATAATTAATTTTCAAAGCGATAAAAATTATATACTGGCTGGTAGAATAATAAAAATAATGCAGTCTATAATAGATACCTCTACTTACCATCCAAAACTTAACTTTTAATTTTTACCCAATTAAATTTGAAATATACTGAAGAGAAACACCACTTGGCTTTAATGATAGGCAACCAGTAATACTGTGCATTAAATATTTGAAGTTTTGAATAAAATATATGAGTACTAAAATTATTTAATTAATGTAATATTCATTTCTATGTGATTGATTTTTATTTAGCAAAATGTGGCAATCAGGTCTACATTAAGCGTTTTCCGCTTTAGAAGAACTGAAAACAACCAATCATTTTATAAACATAAATCATAGTTACATAGTTGCCTAAATATAATTTCTGTGTTTTATAGGTTTATCAAATAAATAATGTATTTATAATTGACTTAGATTTTTATTTGGCAAAAAGTTACATTCTGTAGAAAATCATTACAAAAACAAATATTTTCTTAAATGCTAAAACCAGGTATTGTGATAACTGTTAATAAAAATAACACCACAAGATATAAATGTTTATTCTTCCCCACCAATATATGGACTTATTTATTTAATAAATACTATGTCATCTGGCGTGTATAAAATATAGCTTCTCGGTTAAATGTGGAAGAAAAATATCTTATGGAGTATAATTTTATGGCCCCTTAAATTATTACAATTATAAAAAATATTTTGATTTCTTATTGTGCGGCAATAAAAAAACAAATTCGAAACGGAATGTCAAAAAGCTTTGCATTCATACTTTCCAGATTTTATCGGAAACTACTATTTAAGCCGAAATAAAAAATATAGTACGTTTTTGATTAAGGAGTCTATTTCATTTGTACATCTTTAAAACTATTCCTAAAGCAGAAGATTGGAAAAAGATCACAGATTTTTTAATTATACACATCAAATAATAAAAAAAAGGTTTATTCTTCAAATTTTCATTGAGATCCGAATAATAAATCTAAACAAAGCAAACAACATGATTGCAGATAAATAATCCCCTAGAAGCTCGCTGATCAGCAGACTAAAAAAATAGAGGGCAACAATACTACTGAAAAACGGAGAAAATTGAAGCAAGCCACTGACTAGGAACAATGGCATTTGAAGGTTTGGTGTAATGGACATATCAATCCCATCTTTCAAAAGTGGTTTTCAGAGCTAATTTATATGCGATGAAATCCGAGTATATTGCTATATCTAGCTAACTGTTTAAATTGTTTAACTATCTTGGTCGAAAAAAAAAATTTCCATTTCAAACGGGCCAAAAACACAGTTTACTCAAAGAATAACGTTAGTTTCTTGAAGCTCTTAAAAAATGGCGATCTTTTGTCTACATATAAACTACTGATGAAGGAGTTTCTCGCATACCATTTAATCGTTGACGGGTGAATTTTGAAAAAAACTTGCTACCTAATTTGCTCGGTGTTTCATTAACTTCGACAGCGTGCAAAAAAAGTTTTGCAAACTATTTTATAAAAAACAATGGAATACCTAATAATCGGGCGAAAATACCACTAAAACGCAGCTTTAAAGTGTGATAAATAATAAATAAATAAAAAATATATAAATAAATTATGTTGGGAAACTACAAGACACAAAGCTAGATTATTCGAAATGGTAACAAGAACTATATTATACTGAGTAAATCTCAAGCAATTCAGCTCAAACTAAAACTAACCCTTAAATGATTGCATGTTAAGTAAATGGTTACCCAATCCCTTTATCAATTTCTTCCAAAAGCTCGTTTTCGGATTCTAGAAAGATTCCAAACTTTTTTCCCCCAATTTTTCTCCATTTTTAAGATGAAGTAATAAATTTGTTAACAAAACGGTGCATTGAACTATTTTGTTAAATATAAAAAATGAATATATAAACATAAAAAAATGATTCCAAAAATGTTAATTTGTAGTGCAGTGAAAAATTTGGGGAAAAAAATTGATAGGGTACATCATCCGTTTTTCGCTAAGTTCATTTTAAAATAACTTTGCAATAAAAACTTTTTTAATTGGTTTCAATTAAAACGAAGTAGAGCGAGAATATTTTTCATTTCGAGCCAAGAACAAACCTATGTTCCAATTTTTATTTAAAAAATTTTCGCCAATTCTCATATTGTATGCATCCATATCTGGGCTATACTGTTTATATAAACAAAATCAAAGCGACGAAAATAACTCGGCAAGCGCGAAGGCATTTAATTGGAATTTTTTTAATTCGTTGTGGATTATGCTAAATATTAATCTGCTACGACTGGAGTAACGATTTACAACATTTCTCGATCAAATTCTACATTCATATAAACGATGGAAAAATGAAAGCAATATCGACAGCAATATTAAAACAAAAATGACATTTTACTTTTAACGTAGGTTTTAATCGGCTCGTATATATGATACTTCAAAGCAACGATTTCCGGAATGCTGTTGATACTGCCAAAAATAGACAAGTCAGTTTCTAACATTAGAATCGTGGCTAAAAGCACAAACAGAGTAACCGTTACTAAAGTGGGCACGAACGCACGGATTACATTAAATCTCTTTTTTTTGGCAAAATTTTGTTGCTGAACATTTGGCGTGGCGTTGTACGAACTTGCGACACGCCCATCTACTTGAGAATGAGACAACGGAGTTTGACTACGACTAGAACGATGCGATGGATTCGAAGTATCGTATCGATAAGTGTTATCAATTATTTGAGAGTCGGAAGAGGAATGTTCAAACGAATCGCGGAAATAATAATCACTAAATCTATCACTGGAATCATCTTTAAGTACTGAAAAAAAAATGGAGACGCTGACTAAACCTGAACGAATGAGCCGCAATTTACCTGTAGTTCGTAACCTTTTGCTTCCTATTGCTTCTGGATCCTCACATACAGTTTCTAAGGCAGCAACATCACTATAAGCTTGGGCAGGATTACCATCTAAGCCAGACAACAATCCCGTACTACTACTACATTCCATGCGGGAACCGCCGACGTCAGAGTGACTCGAACGCGGTAAGCTACTATACCCTAATGAATGTAAAAAAATGAATAAATTGAAATTCCCGCTATGCCCAGAACAATAACAACCTAAATGAGGCTGTAGAGGTGTAGAGGGAGTAGCAGGAACGCTCGAAGCTTTCCGTCTAACACTAGATGAACGTTGTATTGATGGTTCTTTTCTACTGGGTGACCCGGTATCACCCAATATTTCTTTTTCAGTCCTTCCAGTATACTTGAACTTTGTTCCCCAGGAGAACAATCCACCTCCGGTTACCACAGAAGGAGCATCGGAACTAGTTGGCAAACTGTATTAACAATATTATTTATTTTGTGCCATCCTACTACGAGCTTGGTGCGAGGGTGCAAACACTTAAAGCAAAAAATAACGGTAATACATAAAATATTTTGTGCCGGAATCATTCAGGGCAAACATGGGACGTCCGTTAATTATTGGCACACAGTGACACCATTATTGTCCTTTATCGAACTTCCCACAAGCACTTCTTTAAAATCCACAAAAAAAGTTTAGGTCAAATTTAAATTAAAAAAAATACAATCCACAACTAAAAGTAATCATTAGCGCAGATATGGCAGTTGAGTTTAAAAAAAGTAATACGCCTTTGTTTTTTTCATAAATTTGGTATGATCTGTTCATAGATATAAGAAAGACACCAATTGCTCTTGAACGGATTATCCAAGGGTGGTCATTCACATACAATGCAACAAGATTATTATTAATAATTAAGGTAAATAATTAATTTTAAACATTAATTAAGGTAATAATCTTGTTGCATTGTATGTTAATGACCACCCTTGGATAATCCATTCAAAAGCAATTGGTCACTTTCTTATATCTATAAACATAAAAATATATATAAGATTGTAGAACTTAATATTACGTTTAGTCTGGTTTTTTATATTGCTCTTATAAAAGTTTCAAATAGTGCTATGCAACATTAATTACCGGATATCTCCCATGAAATTCATTACAATTGCGGAAAAAAAAATGCACATCCAACAATATGTGATATCCCTTAATTAAAACCTACAATTTACTAATGAGAACTTACGTAAAAAAGAGCATTTGCTCGATAGCACATCTCCATATGTGTCTACAAGCTGCTCCAGTTGGACACTTAAAACCAACGGTATGCTTCTTCTGTTAAAAAAAAAATAACAAACACTTAAAAATAATTTAACAAAGGTTACCAGAGAAAGAACAATATATACATAAAAACACACAAATACAGGCAACAAATATTGATCTCTCCATCTAGCAACAGATTTAAGTTCAACTTTAATTTAAGTAAATAGCACATAATCACAACTAATAATCAATATTCATACCTGCTATACCTACAAACAGGAGCTTTTATTTTTATTTAAACTTACATCGTTATAATTTAAATGTATAATAAACATCTTTCCTTCATAATTAATTTTTTGTATATCTGGCCACCTAAAGTGGTGCGTTTTCCTGCTCCCCTGGAATGTTAAAATTCCGCTATAATTAATTCCTAAATAAAGCTGAGTGCCTTTATGATCCTGCAACAGACCCTATTTCAGGAATGACATAAATTATCTTATAGGAGGGACCATAAATCTTAAAATTTCATAACATGGTAAGATAATAAAGAGCATCAATTGGTGGAATAATTTAAAGTTTTATAGTCACTCCTATTCCAACCTTACCTTAACTGGATGTGGATCAATCCCGTAAGTATCTAACTGGCAAGCTAACTTTAAGAATGTATTCTCTACTTGGGACTGGCTTTGTCCTTTTAACTGTTTCTTATGTATTTCTATTGCTTTCTGTTCAATTGCTTCAGTTTGTTTTAACAAAATTTTCATGTCCGAAATATAATTAGACACATGAAGTTCTGGATCATAATCTCCTAATTCACCTAGAAAGGTTGAACATCTATAGTACACGACCCAACAAGATAATGGAAATTAAATACCCTGTACAATTAAAGCGCAGAGCATAGCAGCCTCATTTGTACCGCAGTATAGTCTACCGTGCAATAAATCTCGTTTTAACTGAAGAAAAATTTGATATCTAGTAATCTCCTCTTTTAGTCTAAATGGGTCTGGTGGATAAAATTTTACTCGAAAACTAAATAAAACAGGATCCATATCTTTAACTTGTTTGCATATCGATTTACTTAGATCCAGCCAGTGCTAAAATAACAATCTTAAGGCTTATCCCTATGGCAAAAATTATAACTTACTCTCTGAGCTTGACAGTCCACATATCGGAGACCTAAGTAATCCTGTTCCACAAGATTTAGTTGCTGGCAAACATAATCTAATAAATATTTCCCTTTATCGTGCGGCTAAAATCATGAAAACATATTACTGAGAAAAATTTAATATCTAATTATTTACCCTATATTCACATTCCAGTATTTCAGTATCCTCCAATAGACGCACAGTACATTTATAAACAATATTGCTGTCATGTTTAGATGCAAACTTTAACATTTTTTTAAAGAAATAAAATAGTCGTCTTTTGAGCTAATAAACTGTAGAAGTAAAGTAATCATTCCAAAATAAATATTAAAACACACATGACATACATTCCCGAACACCAAAAAACACCAAAACACCACAGAAAGGAAAGAAAATAGCTGGAATATATAGGGCAAATGAAAGAGCCTATATTTCCTTTTCCGAATCACTATCTCTCTCTTTCGTTTTTTTTTGTCTATTTTCCAAATAGGAAGAAAGCGGGTGGCTTAGTAACAAAACGTTTAATGGGTAGTTGTAATTAACTGAGGAAATTTTTCGTATTTTGCATCAATTGTCCCTTAGCAGTTTTACCACAGTAGTAGATTAGTTGTGATCTGTGATTTCACTGTTGTATAGAGTATAAAAAAAAACTGACCATAAAATCCGCATTGCCTCCCCAAGCAAGTGATCTTTGTTGACTACCTATTTCTGACAGTTTAATCTAAAATTGAAAGAACAATATTTCTAGTAAATAAATGTCTTGCAAATTTGATTAAACCATTTTAAATTACTGAAAAAATGTCCGATTCTGAAGATGACTACATGTCTTTTAAGGTGTTGGTTGACTGGTAAAAATTTTCCTATGTTTAACAAATTTAAAAATAAATACTTTCCTCATTTTCAGCAAAGACGATGTGCGGCCAAGCCTCTTAGTTAACAGGGAAAAACGCAAGCACGAATTATTTAAAAAGAAATTCGAATCTTCAAGCAAAAGGCCAAAGACTTTGGGTGAAATAGAAAGAGAAAATAGAGAAAGGGGTTTAAATACAGCATTATCTTCTGAAAATAAGGGTTTTCGGATGCTTGAAAAGATGGGTTTCAAGTCGGGGGAGAGTTTAGGAAGAGCCAAAAGTGGTATCAAAGAACCAATAGATATTGTTTTGAAGCAAGGTACATCCGGAGTAGGCAGAGAATCTCATATAAAGGAAATGTTTACAAGGAAGCAGCATCAGAAGGTTAAAAACTTGAAGCATTATGAGGTCCAGTATAGATTGGCTAATAAGGAAAGGAAAAACTTGAGTCAAATGCGCAGAGATTTCTTCAAGGCTCAAAAAGTTTGTGAGGAATTAGATTTCAGGAGTGTAAGTATTTTCTATGGATATACAGTATTGGTGGTATAAATATGTACCTGGTTTCAGAATATTAAAGATCCAATAGAAGATTTCTTTTGGACTAAAGATACAATAAAAAGGAGAAGAAAAATGGGAAAGCATACTTGTGAAGATACAGACAGTAGTGATGAAGATGAAGAATTTGAACAGTATGTTACAGAAGAAAATTTGTTTGCTTTAATTGATTATATCAGAAGTAAACATTTGTACTGTCTTTACTGTGTTATAACTGGAATAGACATAGAGGATTTAAAAGAAAATTGTCCTGGGCCTTATAGAATGGATCATGATGATGAACTGGATTAAACAGTTTCGGTTGTTTATTTATTTATCTTTTGTTGTTTCCACTTAATGCAATTGAAATGTTAATTTCTTTTGTGCATTTGATTTTCAGTGGGCAAGTTGAAAATTTCTGATTTAAGCTATTCAAATGGCAGTTTAAAGTGTTATAAGTTGGTTACTTGATTGTACAATAAAATGACTGTATAGTTGAAATTTGTTTTATTGATCAAATGTAAGCTAACAAAATAGTAAATGAAATGCAAATAAATTAGGAGAACAACTTATGTTTTAACAGGTTTAACATAAATACCTCTATAAATCTACATAGCAAATGAATGCACTAAATATTATTGAGAGCCCGTTGACAAAAGGGCTAAAAGCCCAGCAGCTGAGCCAATTGACAAAGTGTAGTTAACAGCAGGAGAAAATGAACGCAAAAAATAAAAACTAGCAAAAATAACTATTGTTAAAAATAGAGCATTATTATGGAAAATGGAATAAGTAGTAGCTTCAAAATCTGCGACTTCATTCTTCTGCCACAATATTCTCTCATCCTTTTCCTTTTTGCTCATCTTCTTGTCATCAGCAAGTTTTTTCATCAAATCTCTGGTAACTGCTTCCTCTCTCTTCACAGCAATTTTATGTTTCAAAGTAAATTTAGTGTTTCTATAGGCCATGGCTAACAAATATGTAGACACTACAGTCACACCCACAAACAGAATGAGTGAAGCATAAATGTCCATCATATGAATCCTCCAAAATAACCATATTGGAATTGCGGATACAATAAATGCGTTCCCATAAAATAGAGCTGATGATTTAGTCGAAACATTTCTACTGAAATCTTGAAGAAGTAGCTCCTCTTCTTTCGTAAATCCTTTATTTTGCTGTTTGGACATACTTTGGATTTTATTCACACACGCACAACAGAAACTTAATGCCAAATGAGGGTGACAACTGGTAAAAGACGTTTCAAGTAACACTTTTAAGTTATCCAAGCATCCACGTAATCACATGAACGATGATGCAGTAAACAAACTACACGTTGGCGGTACAGAACACAAAGATTTTCTTCTTTTGATTGTCAGTGTTCAATGACTCTTCTTTTGGATTGAAAATTCTGAATAGACCAAGATGCAAATTATTGTATAAGTATCATTAAAGATTACAGGCGAATGAACTTCGCTTCGAAGAAAATTAATACGTTTTTTATTTCGTTCATTTTCTTTACTTTTACCTTATTGTGGGTTGCATATATAGCGTCAGCGCGACGTCGAATGCTTTCCGACCTGACCTATAAAATTGTAATTTCTTATGAAAATATGTAAGAAGTACATTGCAAACAAATGTACTGATCTGAGTTAGATTTAATATCTATTTAGACGCTTTTTAAATTCTCGGATTGGTTGCATATTTTATAAACAGTTTACACACTAACAACATACTGAAATAGGCGACATCTAAGGGCAAGAGGAAAAGGCTGCACGTTACTTTTTGTGCGGATTGTTTTTGTTGAATGTTGTGCGCACTTCGATTGTGCGAGAGTCGTTCTTGGATGTCAAACCGAACAAAACAGCCAGCACCACTTAGTGCTTCGAAGAGCAAGTGACAGGTAGAAGGTTGTTGTCGTTGTTCTGTTGACGGGGGGACGGGAACTTGGTTGACCTGGCTACTAAATCGCACTGCAGGTCCCCCAAAACGTGGGGAATCTACACTGATATCGGTTATAGTCAGTGTCGGTGTGTGTCTAGTGGTGCTAGTGAGAGTGAAAAATTCGGAAATACGAAATTGTGAATATGGCACACAACCAGGACGAGGCCAAACAGGTATTGAGAGTGGACCAGGATTCTGAAACTGATCTCCAAGCTTTGTTTGACACTGTCTTAAAACCGGACTCTAACAGACCACTACAGGTGCCATGGAGCATGCGAAAACTCCCAGATTCTTTCTTTAATCCTCCGTCAACTGGGTCTAAATCCATCAACCACTCTCGTGAAAATTCCGTCGATTCTGCCTTTGGCAATGGCAATTCTGGCCCTGTAAATTCAGTTCCTCTTCAGACAGCTCATCACAGGGCACATAGTTCGCCTGCATCTTTGCAACAAACATACGCCGTTGGGCAACAACAAGCCCCAACACATCATCACATTAAACAACGATCATACGACGTAGCCAGTAAGAATGAAGACAATACACCCCTGCCCCCAGGTTGGGAACAAGCACGCACCCCAGAAGGGCAGGTGTATTATTTAAAGTGAGTACCTACCTGTACCTGTTGACGACAGGTTTTCCGGGTCAGATTGTTAGGCCACAGGACCGGATTGGGTGATTGTGTACAATTTTATTTTCTAAACCAAAAACATTTGTCTGGTTTTGTATTTAATTTCATTTTATTAATACTGCTGCTGTTTAGACCTTAAGCATATATTGTAATATGAACAAATATAATAAGTAATTTTTTATTATTTTATTTTATTTTTAATCACCCAGTACCGGATTCCTGGCCATAATTGTACATATTTTTCTCTACTCACTTTTTATGGCGGAATTTAGAAATTTTAAGGTAATACAGATGAGGCCACCATTCCTAACAGTTCTCTAAGCTTTACTGAAAACAATTACCGACATTACGAAACGGTAGTGCGTATACAGTTTAAAGATTTATCACGAGATTGTGCTTCATAGAGCAATGTTTCCACTTTAGGATTTTAAAAGCTGTCGTAAAGTATTTTTTGTTCGGTATTTGCGTTTTCTTTTTTGTAAACTACGTCGTAGAATACCGGTCGAGTAAGGTGTTTTTTAATTGGTACGATAACGAACGTTCAAATATAGCAGCGATAACGCGTTATCCGTGATCAAACACTTAAAATTTTCAATCTAGGAAAACCCAGTTTCGCTAACAATAACTCGCAACGTTGTGCTCAAATGGAAGAAACTGCATTCGACCGAATTTATTGCGGCATTACATGTCAATCGATGTTGTTTTGACTTATTGACACATGCGTCGTTTAACTTACTTTTAATAGTGCCGTTCGTCGAGGTTTCAACTAACCTGGAAAACCTGGAAACGTCATTAAATTTAAGTTATTTACTCGGTTATGCCTTCCTGTTTCCTTGAATAAATATTTTTGCTTTGTGACACAAAAATGTCAATATCCAACAATAATCAAATCAAATAAAAGTCAAGACAAATAATCAAATCAAATTATTGTTTCTGTATTCTGAATTTTTAGAAAAAATTAGATGATATGGCTACATATTCAATCCTTTATAGGTACATTCTCCAGTAGCCGGAAGGTTGTTAAAAGGTTACATTTCTTTTTTTGTATATTTATCATTCATTTTCATCTATTTTCTGACTTGCCAATTTATTCGAAGGAATAGCGAAAATTCTGCAACTAACCATAGAAAATGCAAATATAGGTTTTTTTGTCAAACCAAAAATTGAGCCTAAAGCAACCGTTTTTTAGAAAATTATTCACGATTATTTACATTTAATTTTGATTCTAAGCACCTTGTGTTTACTTACTGTGCAATTAAAATTTGGGTCAGTGATTGATCGGCAATCAGCATTCCAGCAGTAATATCTACAGTTTACGTATTCCGGTAATGAAAGAGCCTGTATTACTTATTTCCCATTTAGCTTCGAAATCTGCAGGTTCTGCAAAACCCAGAATGCGAAGTATAACTTCCGGGGGAGCGAGTGGAATCAAGTTACAATTTCAGAGAAATCGGAAGGGCAGGTTTTAGCGAGCAGATTTTTAAAAATACGTATATTATGTTGCGCAAGGCCATCAGTTATTGCAGGCAAAGTATTGCTTCTAAATTTAACACGAGGTCCTAGACATTTTTTGAAATTGTACAAGATTCTAGTATTTTATATGCGATGGCGTAATTTTTTCAGACCTAAGGCGAAACGATGCCCAGAAAAAAAAATCAATATTCGCATTTTGCTCAAATATATTTTTTTCAGAGATTTCGATGCTCTAGTACTATAAGCTGCGTATGTATGTAGTTACGCCATTCTTAATAATATGTTGACAAAGAATATTCTCAAAACTATTTCAGAAACGCTTACACACAATTCACTTGGTGAAAATACTTTTTAAAGTAAAGTAAGTACTGATAATTCGTATATGGATAGTCTTGAAAAGATAGCTTAACAACTGGCTCCACTACACTAGTATGCTAGATCGAGGGGGAAATAAATAATAAATATTCCAGCATAAGGGTTTCCCTCCCCACGAATTTACTAATATTTCCCCAGATATTTTCAAATTTAATAAATAATTCACTTATTTCATGCATTTTTTTTGTCACATTTTTTGGTTATTTCTCTAATAATACCTAAACGACTTAGAAATAATTAATTCAAATACAAATACGGTTTCAATAAATGAAGTAACGATAATACAAGATATATATTTCGTTTATTAACAAAATAAATTACTGTTGTAAAAATACAGAAAATAAATAGTACAATAGTACAAGAGTTATCCATATCCATAAATGGGGAATCAAACCTATTAATCTTAACTTAAATCCTAACTTCCCTGCGGCAGTCTCAAAACATCTTCATTTTTCTTGGTATAATTCCGAGTATAATTCCCAGATATTGTATTATTTTATTAACTCTCCAAAAAATAGATTTATTTATCTAATCAGTAGCTCAGATAATCAATCGATAATCGATTTTAATTTTGTTCACAACTCAAAATTTATAAAATAAATAAGGGACACTGTAACACTTATTTATTTATTTATTTTTTTTTTAATAATTTATTTAATCAATACCATATTTTTTTGTAAGTAATTTAACGCTTTGTGCATTCTTTAATTCAGCTGACAGGAATTTGAATTGAATATCAAAATCATTTCTTCAGTGAATATTATACAAAAGCCTCTTTGATAGAGTAATCAAATGGTCATTCAGATAAGATGGCATTAAATTATTCTTAATTTTAAAAATCATCAAAATAGTATAATATTGGAATCAATCTTGACTTATTTCACTCTTTGCTGTTACTGTTAGTTTTTGGGAAGTTGTTTGAAATGCAAGTCTTAATAATAAAAGTTATATATTCACAATGAGAAGAAATAACAATTAATAAATAAAAGATTTTTTTTGCTCTCTACTCTAAAATACCCAATTGTGCACTGATAGAAAAGTGCCACTTTAAGATAAATTTAAAAAATGCCGATATGTAATTATTAAATAAACATTTCAAAATAATTTCCGGTTTGCATTGTAATGTTTTAATCAACATAGATTAATAATTATCAATTAGCACTAAATGTCTTAAACATTCCATTTTCTATAAATAAAATTACACAGTTAAAGTTATAAAAATAAGTAATTATTTATTAAATTAAATTAAATATTTAAAATAACCGCAAGCGCCCATTTCTTAAAAATATGCTAATTACACTATAAACTCAAGTTTCCCGTTGAGACATACACAATGTACTCTGAAGGAAAAGAAAAAGTTAAGAAACAGAATTTTGAAAAAAAGAATTAAAAATAACATTTGCTTTTTACAAAACTTCTGGATTTCTCCTGCGTCGGTTTTTGCTTAGTCGAAATTGCTGACGTTTGTTTGTTGTTTGTTGGCTTCTTCAGAGCTTGACGGAAACTGAGAAGAAGAAAAACTTATTTTGTTTAATAACTACTGTATACTGACACTGGTATTTATTTTTTTATATATTTTCATTTTTTATCATTTGTAATTTATGAATTATTTTTCAAAATCGTAAAAATTATTTACATATTACATATTACGTCTCACTGTAAGCAGCTGAGGTCAATTTTATTATTTCGTGAAAATATTTCCTTCTGATTAAATAACATATATGCGGTATTATGTCGCTTGCGATTTAGTATGCGAAGCAAATTGCTTAAAATTTTAATACCTGATAATATAAAACGTAAATATCAAAACGCGCCGCTCGCAATTTAAATTATCGGGTTTTCCACTGGCTGGCAAGCCTTGAAGTGAAAAATAATATAATTTTTGGCAGTAAGGCCTTCCATTTCGTATACACGGGGTAATTAGACGACGCTGCTTGGATATTTTTAGATTTTAAAATTCTAGGCGCCTGAGTCTCGGGACATCGAACTTGTTAAAATCAGCTCTAAACAATATGGCCTTATTCACACGTTTTAACACAACTCCACGGAATCTTAACAATAGTATAGCGAGTAGCGAGAACTAGCGGTATTTTCTCAGCTAAAATTTATAGTTTTGTTAGCTATAAAATTTAATATAAAATTAAAGTTATAAGATGTTATTGATGGCCCATTTGTAAGGCAACCAAATTACCTTTTTATACCTATAAAATTCCTATTGTTGCTGGGGATATTTTTTTTGTAAATTTTCTAATAGTAGGAAATATTTAAATAAAATAATATTATTTCTCCAGAACAGTTTTTTGATTTTTGAGTGTTTTTTTAGGATTGCTTTTTATTTGAAACTTAATCGAAATTAAACGGCAGTTAATTTTTAACCTTGGTATACTTGGCACTGACATCTTTGGCTAGAACTTTGGCGTCGCTAGTATTCGGAATACAATTAAACAACAGTTAGTCACATCGATATTTTTGGTTACTGGCTTTCCAACCGTTCATCAAAAGTAATGACTTTTTAATGTCTTCCAGTTTATATTTGTTTATTTATTGCAAGAAGGTCTTTAGTCCGTTGCCATTGATATACGCACTCGAATATGATTGACGGAAATTTCCGTTACTGCTGTTTCATTCGGAATCCAAATATGTCAAATAAATGTACTTTAATTCATTTTTATCCGCTTATCCATGGAAAGTCATCACGTAACCCGAGCCACAAAGCAACTCAAAGCATCTAAAATAATATCAAATTGGAGTTTTTTCTGACCTACTTTTTTAGCACTGAATTAATATGTAATTAGTACCTGAAAATATTGCAATAGTTTTATAGAAAAGATATCCAAGCATAAAATGACCAATAAACAGAGTTTGAAACCAATCTTTGAAATAATAACGCACAGATTTTTAAGTTTTTAAGAGCGTGTTACAAGTTGACATATTTTTTTATGTAAACTACCTCTGGTTTCCACAGGAATCACTTTCAAATATTATATATAAACTCACGTTTCAACCATAGTCTGTCACTTGCAATATAGGTAACGAACGCTTTCCAATTTATGTAGGTGAGCTTTGCCATTTTTAATGTGTTAAACGGCATTGTTTAATATCGCTACTTGGAAATAGTTCGCCTAAGATTTCGTAAGTAGTATTTTAAAACCAACTTATAGGGAGTGGTTGGCTGATCTGCTTGATAATTATTCTGTTTTGGTGACCAGCTCATAGGCTTGTAAGTTTAATCTGAGTACGAATTATTTTCCCACGTGTTGTTGCCTAAGACCAATTAGACCAAAATCGAAAGTTTGAAGATATACGCTTCACTAATGACGTCTTAACGCCAAATGAGACTTTGCATTTATTTGATTTGACCAAAGTCTTACAAAATTTTTGAGTTTTCATTCTGTTTCAAAAGGATTTTTGCAATACACGATTCAGATTTCCAGACAAACCGATTTTTTATTAATTCCTCAAAAACTTTAAAAACTATTTTTCTGCTTTTTTTCGTTCCTTTAGTTTAAGTGAATTTTTGAAGTTAAACCGTTTTTTCAATAAATACATCTGATTAATTATAATTGTTTTAGTCGAGGTACATTAACGATAATCCCGTTTTTAATGTTTTTTTGAACGAAGCTAATAAGTAAATTTTGGTCAAAGTGAGCTCCAAGGTTTTAGACTGATTAATAAAAAAACCTTTTTCTTTTAAAAACGATAGCCTAAATCTAGAAAACAAAACAAGTTAGGAAACTTGTTTATATGAAAAAACGCTAATAAATATGCTCTTAAAATGTTTCTATTGAATTTTGAAACACCCTGTATACCATCGCTTGTAACATAACCGAAAAAAGACAAGAAAAAGGAAATTGTTATATAAAAAATGGTTACTTTATTAAAATTGAGACGATGAAGTGTGAGGAAATTCGGGGAAATATAGGCAAATATTTCCAAAATATGGGGAAATATGTATCCAAAATTCGGGAGGTCGATTCTTTTGACTAAAATAATAAGACTTTCCTTATACCATTTTGCATTTGAATGTTTTGGTTTCAATAAATGTCAGAGTGAAATTGGGTTAATAATTTTATATGTTTTCCTTAAATCTAAGATTTTTCAAGCATTGTTGGTATATTCATTATCCTGTAACTTAACCAAACAAAGGTTACCAAGATATAAATTCGAGTTAACACACACTCGCGAAAAATTATTCGTCTTCATAAAAGAGTTGACTGATGGTTGGTATAGGCTCTTGGAATCCGCATGTCCTTCAGATTCAAAGTAGTTCGCAACGGTTTAGAGATAGTGCAGCTACAACGATATCCACTCACGAGTCTGCTAATATTTACCTGTTTTCAATGAATTATCCGTCCTTTAAAGGCCAAACTAACCGCAGACTCTATAGTGTTGTACATTGCAACGGAAGTTTGACTTACGTGGACTATACGGGGGCCGTTATATGAGTAGCTGTACTATGCCGACGTAGTTATCTATATAAAATACTCGATACCTGTTTGGCATCGTCTTTGTTGCAGCGGCTTGGAATCTCAGTACCTGCTCGGGTTTACCTCGATTTGTAGGCCTTCGCAGAACCGGGGTAGACTATGCTGTAAACTGCATCAAAGATTATCTCGATTTTGCAAAAAGAAAAAATAAAAAAAATACTGAATAATATCAGTTGTTATAGAGCTTTAGTTTTCCAATTACAAGGTTACTGATATCTACGCGAAGTAGTAATGTTAAAAAATATTTCTGTTTTCTAGATTGTAGTTTCGTGTTCTTCGCATTTTTGGAAAATATTAATAAAATCGATAATCATTTTAAAAATCAATACTACATGTCTTGAACACTAAGCTGTTGTTAATCTATATATCCCGACTGTTTACTAATCTCTGACATAAGGGATGAGAATTCTCGCCTAATTTTTTTTTGTCCTTTGTGTACTTTTTAATTAGTTCACTGACGGATATAACGTAAGAATTCTCGTTCCTTTTGCTTTGTTTGTTTTTTTAAGGGGCACAATATCTGTCCATCTCAAAAAGGCATCAGAAAGTTTAAAAAATCCTTTTTTTATGTAATAAAAATAAATGTTTCACATCTGTGACGATCAATGAGAAAAGATCTAGGTTCTTTGTCCTGTGTCTTACATGGACAACTTACAGGTAATCAGACTCACTCCTCTCTTCTGATTTTCACCCAGCTTTGCTCGGCATTAAGTGTCTCAGAAATTTTTGATGGAATTTCTAACCTTCCAAATAAACTTCGTGGTGGTCCAGATATGATCCTTGATTATCATTGGAAGGAGGTTCGCCATTTTCTTGCCATTGTTATGTTGTCCCACCCACTACTTTCCTGCTGGGTGGCTATATTTTCAGAATCACATAGATTCTGTGAAGAGAGTGCAACACAATTTTGTTAGAGTTTGTGCTTTTAAAAGTGGAGTTGATTTTATTAACCACCATAGGCCAATTGATAAGTAAGCTCGATTTACTTCCTTTAAGCTTTCGTAGAGATCTACAATTGAATTTAGTCTGAATATAAGAGAGTTACGTTGTCAATCAACTTTTAATACACCTTCGATCGATAGATCTATGATAAATAATTTAAGTATATTGACATGTTTAACCTCGCGTTTAACATAACTTTAAATCATTTAAAAACGTGTCTACGAATTTGTGATTTGTATATTGTTGTTCTTATTCTCAGTTTATTCTTCGTAAATAATCTTGTCTTTCCAGTTTATTTATGATCTGTCTTAAAACACACTTTGTTTGGTACGATATTGATTTAATGTTAACGAGTGTATTTACACTTAATCGCAATTAAATTCAGATATAAATTTTATAATTACGAGAATAAATCTAAAATTAGAGTTATCACGTTTATATTATACAATATATACACACGCCTTATTTTTGATTTTGTGGGACCCGAGTTCAGTTAGGAATAACACCCGCCCGCATGTTTTGAAATGCTACTGATTAATTTCTTGATAGATCGGTACCATTCAAAGAGGAATATTTTGATATACGTCGGAAATGTTTAATGTAACAGCGGGTTTCAATCAAAACTGTAAATAATTCAACAGCATTGCTGTGGGTTTCGCCTTTTTTGCCATTAATAGAATCAGTTCGTTTTTCCATTACTAGTTTTTCTTCTTGCGATGAACCTAGCTATATATGTAGGTGCTACATACCAGCCTAGACTTTCACTAGTTACATTACATTTTGCCCCGCTATTGCAAATGTCGATTTTATAAATAATAATCGTTTTTTTCTATTCCGTTGAAATCGCATCCACGATTTTCTTAAATTACTAGTTAAATTTATGCTGTTTTAAATGTCACCGCCACTGTTAGAGTTGCGAATCTTTTTTTATATAACAAGTATTTTTTTCTGTCTGCTGTGGTCATGCTGCAATAATAATAGTGCAAATTATTAAATAAATAAACTTCATGTTACAGTCACACTACAAGGACAACAACCTGGGAAGATCCTAGGAAATCCCTAGCAGCAACCCAGCACCAAAGTTCTGAGCATCTATCTCCTCATCAAGTTCATACTTCACCTACATCTACTAGTAAGTCGTGTCACATACATAAGCACTTTGTTGTGTTATTGGCAAAACAATACAAAAATGGGGATCTCCTACATTCTAGATGCCAAAGTGAATAGCGATGTAGAACTGGGGCCTTTGCCAGAGGGCTGGGAGCAAGCACAAACTGCTGAAGGCGAAATTTACTTCATCAACCACCAAACTAGGACGACGTCTTGGTTTGATCCCCGAATACGTAAGTAAAGGGATGGGTTTTTTCGATAGTTGATTTGAATTGACCGGTAATGGTGGATACAGCTCAGCATTTGCAACAAAGGACTCCGACCGGTTTGCAGCCATCGTGGCATTCGTCGGTAGCTTCTTCGCCTCAAAGGGCTCAGCAAATCAGGCTGCAACAGCTTCAATTGGAAAGAGAGAGACTAAAACAAAGACAACAAGAAATTCGGAGGCAACAGGAGATTATGATGAGGAGTTCGTCTACCGATTTGCCCGTCATGGACCCGTTCTTGTCTAGTCTTACAGATCATTCTCGTCAAGAATCGGGCGACAGTGGGCTCGGTGAGTTGAATACATTTAGACTTGCTGTGTATACTATCTCTTTTCGTTACAGGAATGGGTACAAATTTTTCAATGCCTAATACACCAGAAGATTACTTGGCCAATATAGACGACAATATGGACGTTACAAGTGAGAGCCATACGCTTTCCTCTGACTTAACCTTAAGTAACCCTATAGATTCTACAGATGATTTGGTCCCTACACTCCAGTTGGTGGATGAATTCCCTATCCTAGATGACGTCCAGTCGTTAATAAATCCATCCACTACCAAACCCGATAACAGCCTAATTTGGCTGTAGTTAATTAAACCCTTTAGTTAACAGATCGTTATTACCTGTATCCAGAGAGTATCCAGGGTGTACTTTCATTTTACCAGTGAAAATGTATCTGTTAAAGGTAAGTATGCAAAAATGTTGACGGTACAGGCCGACCAGTATTGCATACTAAAATGAAAATATGCAACTCAAAAAAAGATGTATTATTTTACCTGTCAGTTCCAGCGGAAATTGCAATATGGTTTATTTATTGTTCGAGTAATCGAGTAAATTTTAAGTTGTGGTTTATCTTCAAAATTCACGTTAACTCGTTTCTTTTTAGCAATTCTAGGGTGCTACCGTAAATCCCCCATTTTCGTATTATTATGTTTTAGATTTTAAGCATATAGTGTTATAGTTCAGTTACGTGTTGTGAAGTAAGTAAGGTTACTATCGCTAAAATTTTAATTAATTGTTACCAATTTTGTATCTCGATGTGGTGCTGGATTTGTCGTCGGCAACATGGCGGAAAATCTAGCGCCGACGCATTTTTTAAGCTGTTGCATTTTGGATAGTTTTTTCTTTACGTTTTTGTTGGCAACTTTGAATACCTTGCGTCGTGTACCGCCATATGTAGGGTGTCCAAAAACGTGTCGCTAATGGTAAGCGAAATAATATGGCTTGTATCTACACTACACTACACACTGCTGAAAATCAACTTTCTTGAACCTGAACCGAATGAAATGTAAAGTATGCATTTGGTTGTTCTTTTTTTCGTAAAAAAACTGTAAATCTATAGAACTGGTAAACCAAAAAACCCAGGCCTTTAGGGGTTGCCCTGGACACTCTGTATACGTGCGATCATTAATTTTGATGCGCAAGGAATTTGATTTGTCCTGCGACGCCGAAAGAGCGATATAAAAAATTTCCATGTTGCAGCTCTGTGCAATAAAAAGCTCAGTATTAACAGAGGTGGCTAAACACAGGGAGAGTGGAATCAAAGTGGCTTAACTTAAATGCGAAAGAGCTGAAACTTATTCTGACACATCACTTACCTTTGCGCAGAAAAGTAATTGATGTAATGATGGTTTTTTAGCACGCGGAAACATAAATGAATAATTCAATATATAAAAATATTAATGCACTACCTGCTCCTTAAAGGAGCGGTTAAGTTGCATTTGTTTGTGATTGTTATTTTGATTGAGGTAACAATATATGATGCTCATACAAAACCGATCCATCCAATATGGTGCCTTTATACATGTAAAATTATTATAGAAATTTCTATATATAACAATTGTTTCCCCTTTTAAGCTCTAAGCTATAAGTTTTATTATACAGTCTTAATATATTACATTTTACTAACAATTTTATTAACAGTGCCTTTGAGAGACTTTTGCGTTAGATGAAAATCTTGTACACACACTTATAAATTAAACCAAGCAAACGGCCAGCCATGGGCATAACAAAATGTTGGGTTTCACACTGCTATAAAGCTACAGCACAAAGAGTGATTTTAAGGCGGTAAACCAGAACAATTTGCCACCTTTTTGTGTGTATAAAAGAGGTGACTTCTTCGCAATAATGAACGAATGAACCCGAAAGCTGGGTTTCATTAAACTATGTGGAACCCCACATTTATTAGTCGTGTGCTTTGCGATAATTATAAAATATTTGCTTGACGTTTATATAAATCGAGTTAGATTTTTTACCCTTGCAAAAATCGTGCACCGCTATGGCTCGTTTGGAATTTGCAGCAAATGTGCACTAAGTTAAACAATAACGCAGAGTTTTGAAGCAATAAGTGTATCGCAATTAGATTTTAAAAAAATACTCGTAAACGAACCTACTGCTCAAACAAAAAAACTTGGCCTTCACCATTATTTGGAACTTTTAATCAAATTTTACTGTGATATTTTAATATGTACGGAAGATCGTTTAGTAAATGTTTAAAAAAAACTGTATAAAAGCTATATCAACCGTCACTTAACTTTTTTTTATCAAAACGTCAAAATTGATTTTATAACGAGGCAGATATGTAGGTAATTTTTAGTTAAGAAATAATTTTTATTTTCCTTTTTTTATATTTTTCTATGTAAATTTATTGTCACCTCACTATACAGCCTAATACACATTTAATTATTATTCGATTATTATTGTATCGTAAAGCGTAAATAAGGTCTAAATTATAATGTAAAGTGTCTTTAATTTTTAGGTTGATTTTAAACTGTATATTTTTAATTATTCTGGATAAACTTTAGACCGATGACAATTGTTTCAAGACATTTTTTCAGTTGTAGCATCCATAAAAAGCAAATATTTTGGTATTATATTGATTATTTATTGCTATTACTTTGATTGATTGCATTTTGGGTGCTTAGCCTCTATTTAAGAGGTGTGATCCATTAACAGAATCAAAATTGTTCATTGTTCAATCAATAATAATGTGAGGGTTTTCTTATAGAAATATTTTCGGGGTTGCTTTTGTAAGAAGAAAACCTCAGAAAAGTGGTGTTCGTTTTTTTAGTGGCGTCAATAAATGTCCGCCAAAATATGCAGAGATTCCGCACGAACGCCACTGGTGGAAATAAAAAAAATCTTAGGTATCAAAATCGCGTTTTTAAATATTGATATTTAATTTGAAAATACATATAAGGGAAAAAAGGACTTGAATTATAATGGGCATTATAACTGTTTTTTTTTTGTTTCAATTGTTCCGTCGAGATTATCCAGACTTGTAACATTTGAATGAACTGATAACAAATATTTTAATTTACATACATTTTATTTACAATTTTATTTTATATGTGAGATTGGTATTGTATTTGTTTATTGTTAATTTGTATGACAATACTGTAAATATAATTAAACAAAACATTCATTTTTTACTTCCTGCTTCTAAAATAAATTCAGTTATTCTTACATTATTTTCCTTTATAATATACGCATGATTTTGGGAAAACCATCCATGGCGTTTTCACTCCATAATAATAACTTTTATTTTTTAGGCCAAATTCTAAACATCGTAAAGTTGGTAGACGATGTGGCCACGTTTTTCATTTTTTAAAGAATGGACCTTATAGGTTTTCTATCTATTATTTAAAAAAAAATACACAACAATATACAGAAATAAACTTTATTTTGAGGGACAATTAATATATTAAATTAAACCCGGAATTGGTAAAGTAAGGAAACAATTTTGGCAAAAAAAATACTGATTATAAACTTTGCACTTTTAAGACATTGCAAGACAAATATTAAAACTTGGTTTAATATAATTTTTTTTTACACAAAATAGACGCTACCAATATTAAGAAACAAAATGTGACAAGACAAAGTTTATCATCAGCTACAAAGAACTTAATATTAATGGAGTAGCAACAAACAATGTTTTGTAAAATGGTATGTTTTATGGCAGTAAAGTTGGGATATTTTGTAGTTCCTATGCCCTACTCCAGAAAGACATTCACTGAGACCAGCTGAAGATATGTTTGGCTTAAATTCTTAGCAAACATTACAAAAAAAATTGGAAAACAATAAAATTTTAAGGGCTTATAACAATAATTGAAACATATTAACTTCTATTTGCTATCCTTAGCCCAATACCATCAGCATCTGGCATGTACATACAAGACCTTATAAGCAAAAGTAATAAAATTCAGAAGGGGAAATCTCAATATCACATTGGGGTCCCATATCTTTACCAACAAAATATTGCAAAATTTCCTGTTTTGAACAGGTTTGATAAAACATACAAAACTTAAAATCTTAAATTCTAATCAGTCAACATGGTTATACTGATAAATCACAAAAGTGGGTAATTATTGTTTACAAAGCGTATCACATATAAAGCTGAAAGTATGCTCTATTATTGTTTTCGGGGGCCCAAATGTCTCGTTACGAATCATTTTCAAGTAATTATCGGTGAAAATATTTCTTACCTTTCTCAGTCTCCCGATTCTCCTGAAATCAGTATGTGCACAGGTTTTGGAACAATTGTAACAAAGGGAAAAATACTTACGTCTTGGCTGATGCCATATTTTCTGGTTCCAAACTTCCGGAAAATCCCACCAAGGTAAAGCTGCTGCTGCTAGTACCGCTACCGGAACTATCATTGCGTACTCGTATTGACAGTGGCAGCGAGTGTTTTGAACTTCTCAAAGAGGATCTTGGAGAAGAGGCAACCGAGCCATGATCTGATGCTACACGTTTGGCACAGGTCTCAGTACTTGCTTGCAGTTGTCTCTTCTTAAAAGGGGTATCAGGTGATGATTTTGATGATTCTCCATCTGCCCCGGAAATAGGACTAGTATCTTGGCATGATCCAGCAGGACTAGGGATTGGACTTAGACTTGATAGATTAATGTCCATTCCATTCCTAAATGTAAGTTCGTCTTTAAAACACCAGATGCACAAAAAATATTTACCCGTTAACTTCATCAATGTGACTGTCTGACTTAGAACTGGAATGGGTAGATGGAGCCGATAACATGTCGCTAGCAGAAGCCCAAGAATCCAAACTAAGATTTGAACCATGTCCGTTTGAGAGTATCCTAAAATATCAGCAATTGATCACCATACACAAGAACATACAATCAACTCTTTCTCAAAGGAAATATCTGCGAATATTACCTTAAACTAAAGTCATCACTAGCTATAAACTTAAGCATATAAAAGCAAAAATAAAATATTTCCTCCTTCTTGTGCAGTCTATTAGCTAAATGATGACCAAAAAGCATCCAGTCATAGCCAATTGTTAGATAAATTATTTGGTATTCATCTAGGCTCTGATGAATTAATCCATCGGCCCACAAACTCAGCCTTAACAAAGATATAAAAAGTGGCGTTCTATCCCACCCGCTAATGCAATGTATTAATATCCCAGAACTTTCTTCCTAAAAGAATAAATTGTATCCATCAAAATATATTGTTATTGCTAGGGCTTTCTTTGTGGGGGCACGTAAGGGCACAGAGTGCCCCTAAAGAAAATTTCGGAAATATTGAACAAGTGCCATAATTTTTCCAAAAAAATTAAAGAATTTGAGAAAAAAATGGATTTTTTTAAATAATAATAAAATCTAGTCCATTAAATTTGGAGTCAGCTTTAAAATGTATGTACCTACCTTAGTCTAAGTATATTGACAAATAATTTACTGTTTTATACTGTTCACGGGTCCAGCAAATTATGGACTCACAAGTTTCAAGAATTAGCATGCCCCCAAAAAAGAAATTATTAAAAAGGCCTATTTATTGTCATATTTAATGTCAAAATAAGAATCTTATAGGAATAACACTTACCTGCAACGACCTTAGAATATATTTAAGATAATTCTGAGTAATGGTAATGAGATCCCAATCCTTGTAACCTTCCCACTGAATATTAAGTGTATTCTCAGGAACTGAAAGTGTTGCATCATATGATGGATGATCCCAGTCGAATTTCAGTTTATCAGCACTCAATAATTTGTCATGGAACTTTGTAAAAAATTCACAGCCAGGATATGGAAATGATACAATTTTAAAATCTGAGAACCGTTCGGAGTCCACTTTTTCAGATGAACTAACGCTGAGAGAAAAGTGTGCCCTGTTAAGCTGCACTAACAATTAACATTACAATACTTACTACAACCCATATTTGCATTTTCTTTTTTCAACCATAAGATCAATTATGGTCATGGTATTAAACATTTTTAGCAATTTAATATCTTGGTTGCGAACATTATTACAGTGGGGCCAATTTTGTGACAGTTCCTCTTTGGTTGAGGAGGTTACTTCATCAAAATTCTTATTCAAGGTGTCAGTCCCAGTATCTTCACTAGGATACAAAAACTCTTTTAATGCTAAGAGATTATTAAGATTCAATTCTTGGAAGCCTGATCTGTAACATATCTCTGGAATACTAGCTAGAGTAGCTGAACGACATATATTTTTGCCCCTAAATTTGATGACAGGGACTGGAAAACGCTGCCTACAACTATAAACAAATTATAGAGGAAGATATCTGTGATTCATCACTTACCGAGCTAGTTTCGCACTTTGTAATAGCTCCAGGATCTCCCTTTCATCTAGTGCTTGGTTATCTTCATAACTTGTGCGTTTTTCACTGTCTATCAAAGGTATTGTACTGGGATAATGAAAACTTAAATTTCCATCATTGTTGGGAAGCTTTATGATGTTATAATCCACCTCCAACAAGTTGATGCAGCGTGTCAATATTTCATGGGCCTAAAAAATACTCATCCAATTAAGTAGTTTGAAAGAGACATACTTCAGGATAAACTTACCACAACATCTGTGGTAGACGCCACATAGGTAGTGATCGAAAAGTATTTCAGTAATTTTTGAATTTGTAAAATCTCTTCCTTAACATTTTCCATCTTAATCGGCTCTTTGGTAATACAAAAGGAGAAACGTAACTAACACAAAAACGATAAATGCAATATTTTACACCTTTTTGTACGTATTTAATGTGATACTTAAATTTCAATAATTAAAATGAATACCAATAAATCTCATTTTTTGTAAGGTTAGAATCGTTTGAATTAATGCCGGCTCCTCATGTCATAGAGAAAACAAAATTGGTTACTCAGTAATCACAGATAAAAGACATTAAAATCAATAACAATATCAAAATGTTTAATACAAACAACAAAAATACATTTTATTATAGTTTTCTTGAAGACTTCGGAATAATTGTTAAAAAAGATGGGTAAAAGATGATATGAGTTAATAAATAATTATAAAATATTCTGACAATTTTCGTAGTTCGTATGCATTCGTAGAGTAAACCGACCCCACTGTTCTATGCTGTATTTTCCGTAGTTCGTAGTCGTTACATTTTTTGATGCTAATTTTCTTTTCATTATTGGTGATTTATTTGATGCACAATTATTAGTATTTGGGGTATCGCTGTGGTTCTTTAGATGAGGCTGCGGCCTTCGGAAGCCTAATTCTTTTTTTTCCTTTATGGCAGAAGTTCAAATCTAAATAATATAAAATGACTCGTGAGTATTTCTGATATCTAAAAAAGTTTTTTTCCGGGATTGATAATTTTTATAGGAGGAAATCAGCGTGAACTAGCTCGGGCTAAAAACCAAAAGAAACAGCAGGAACTTAATAAAGGAAAAAAGACCGATGGCCTCACAGTAGAGCAAAGAAAATTCAGGTAAACTCTATATATCCTTTGGTAGGAGATGATACAAATAACAAGTTCCTGTGTTATTATATGCTCTATACAAATAGAAGGGAAGCAAAACCAAAGTAGTCGATAAATGTGCTCTTAGGGTAGGTTTGAAAGCGCTAAAAGTTAATACCAATAAAGTGTTCCAGATCTTTATAATTGATTAGTGTTTGTTTCTAAAATTTTGGTACATGCCTTACTCTTGGTGGGAAATTTTCAGAGACGCAGAAGTGATGAGAGAGAAACAAAGAAAAAAAGAGGAACTAAAACAAGCCCAGCCCTGTAAATAGCACTAGATTGTATTTAATTTTTAATTTAACTTCCCACTATTATGGTAAATGTCAATTTTTTATATAGCAACATTTTATTGTGAATTTTAAATGATATATCAACGATTATATAAAAATTTTATATAAAAGGTAATTCTTTATATTAAAATTTTATTGATTCAATTTTTATTTGCCTACACGACTGTTTTTATTCATTTTCAAACTGTATATTATAAAGTAGATTAGTGAGACCTAATGTTGGTTTGTGCTAAAATAAATAGTTAAATTTTAATATACATTACTTTACTGCTATCTCTATGCCCGCTAACATCCGCAGCTCCAAAAATGAATATACCAGCAGCATGAAGGAACAATGATTTTAGATTTTAGGCAGATGACTACACATCCCATAAGGAAAGATTTTCTTTTCATTTGTAAATGTTTTCATTCAGTTAATAAATTTTAATGGTTCTAAAATCCTAAATTTAAAGACCTACCTGTGTTATGTTATAAATTTGTAGTTTACCTAATATCTACATTTTCTATTGGTGGTTGGTGTGTCCTTGCAAGGAAATACTAATAGGAAATGAGAATAAAATATTTTTAGAATAAAAATTTATTAACATTAAATAAACAGTAAACTGCCTAAATTAAGAATTAAACAATCTATTATTGTGCTGGAACGTGTTTTACAAATATATTGAACACAATTTTAGCCAGTTTTAAATTAATCATTTCTTTTACAACATAGGTGAAGACTGAAACATTTCTGAACCGAAATATATTTTCGAGTCCTTTATTACTTCTGTGTTATTATTTGAGTGTCATTCCCTGAACAGAAAAAAGAATAATCTTAACACCTTATCATTCTGGTTGAACCACCTTTAACGTCCCATCTGCAGCAAGCTCTTTAATCACATGTATAAAATGTGCACGGAATCATATATTTATTATAGCAAAAAAAAAAGTAATTTCCCAAATGTTATCACGCCAAGGAACAAGCACAGACAGGAACATTTGTGTGATAATTAAATTTGAATAAATATATGATTAAGTCAATTGCATAATTTAAAATATATATATATATATATATATATATATATATATATATATATATATATATATATATATATATATATATATATATATATATATATATATATATATATATATATATATATATATATATATATATATATATATATATATTTATATTATATTTATATATATATATAACTTTAAAAATAAAGTCGACCCTTGACATTAATTCTGGAATATCTGGTATTTTGGAACCGATTATAATCACTACTATTTAAATCCTTAATTTAGCTATTTAAATAACTGTTTGTATTTATATACTACAGTGTAATAGGGGTTAGTTTTGTTTAGAGGAAACACGTTGACTTTAATATTAACAAGTGATACGAAATTTTATAACAATGAATTCACCAAACTCTGATATATTTTTTAAATTTAACATTTATAGTACAAGTTTGCTTTTGACTGCAAAAATATTGCTGATCCTTTTTTAGAATATAAAAGGCTGTAGAGTTTATTACTTAAATGTGATTCTATTTTACATATCACATATTTTCTGTTTTTCAATAACTTCTAACATTTAAACATCCTTATGCATGGTACATAGTAAGCCTTAGACACTAGTGCCTTTTTATTTGAAGTAAAAATACGTGTTGACCGAACGAAAACTATTTAATTTAATGTATTTTCAATTTTTAATGTAAGGGGTTTTACGAATAAATCTTCCCCTAACATAAATATCTTAAGAAATGTTAATTCAATGTCCCAGTGCAAGTAGTATAATTCGAATGATTAAAATGATACAATTCGAAATTTGTCAGAGTGCTACAAATGCAATTACCGATTTTTTTTATAAACCCATTTAAATTTACGAAATCATTCTTGTAATTCCAATCTTTATCCGGTTTAACAATTATTATTAAAATTATAAACAACATAAAAAAATACATGTTACATAATGTGTGTATATACAAAAATATATTCGACGATTGAAGTATTTTACGTTAATAATCCTACTACAAATAAAAATCATTTTTTCAGGTTATCCATCACAAGGTTGATAGGTAGCTATTATTGCAGTAAAAATCACATCGACATTTAATATTGGCCTAATGCAAAAAACACATTAGCACAGAATACTTGAAATGATTGTCATGATGAATTTTAATTTGATCTTATTAAAACGAATGCCTTTTTTGTTTTAACTAAGTATAAGTGTGTGCTTCAGAGTGTCCAAATTTCCGTTATTTTTGGGGGTTTTAACTTTTCGTTATTATTGGAGATTCATTTTCCGCGATTTTCCCAGAAACTGCAAGGGATAAAAAGTACCTCAAATTGAGATAATTATTCCATTAAAGAATTAAAATCCCGGAAAATGGGGCGGTTTTCCATTTTATCTTTTTACCAGTCAAATCTACATTTTCATTCACATTAAACGAGCTATTAAACAACTAAGCTGGAAAGCTACGAAAAACGAAAAGTTTTAATGAGAATATATTTGTAGATTTTTGCAAAGTTTCAAAATGAGCCGGTAAAAAAAATCCAGTTTTTCCGCCATATTTTCGCTAGTGGCAAAGGTAATGGAATATTATCAGGTTCATCGATATGGAACTTTGACCTAATTTGATGAAAGAAAAATTGGAAACACCACTCACTTTTCATGACTTTCAAAAGAATTGGGCTTTTTAAAAATTTAGAATAGTGCTTATTTTTCTATAAATATAAACCTTCGAAAGCTGGCTTTGGGACACTATATAAAATATATGAGATTCTAAATAATTTGAGATTCTATGCAATAAGTAACCTAAATGGAATGAATTCGTATATATTGTTATAAAATCATGTACGGGGTGATTCTAAATACCGATTGTAATATGTAATTCTGGCCGCTTTAGGTGCCTTTTAAAGCGAAAAAAATTTCCAAAGCTCATTTCTACTTGTGTTTTCGTTATTTCTAGCAGCAATAGCCAAAAACAAGTACTGGGTTTAATTTTAAGTTACGAGGGGGTTTTCAAAAGTTTCAATATTAGGAAATTTTGCTTGCAGGTATGAAGGTTTTTTCTTATGGAACACCTAGTCTTGCTTGTCTCTTTTCTTAAAAATTAAGCGCTCGAAGAAGGAATACCAAAAACTCCCAGGGAACATTGAATTTATCCCATCCTGGAACAATAAAGTTATTTGATAGAATAGTTAATGGTATTTTTAACAGCAAATCAAATTACTAGACTTGTCATAAAGAGTTTGAGCCGTTTGGAAATATCAAGCGACCATTATTAGATCTCTATAAGCGCCGTTCAGAATCGCCCCGTATCAACTCAGGTACTATTTTTGTAAATGCATTCTCATATGAAAATGTGAACATTTTCCTTTCGGTTACGGGGTGTGTTAAAAGTTTTTACGTTTTTATGGACATCATATTTCTCGAATTGGCAATTGTACCTGAAGATTCGTCAAAAAAATTATTCCCGGACTATTTTAAACAAAGTTTAGGTTTGGGTATACCCGTTTTTAAATTAACTGTAAACCACAGGTCCACTAATCGACGTAATACATACAGGCATTTCCAATTCGAGCAGTTAACAATTTTAATCAGGGATGCACCTTTGCGAGGTGGGACTTCGGTTTCCACTGTTTGTTAAAGCCATTTTCTTCATTTTCTGAATCACAGTAGTTGCGTGGTAAGCTTGCTGAAAATGAAAAAAAAATGAATGATAAGTATGAAAAAAGCAGAATTATTGGAATAACAGATAGAGTATTATCTGTTATGGCGGCAAACAATTTTGTAGTCCTGTGGAATTTACAGGCAACTCAAATTCACGCCTATTTTGTTACCTTCCAACGAGATTTCGCAAAATTTTTCTTAAGCTGCTCGGAGACAGTGCTGTGGATATCTTTAGTTGCTGCTGTGTTTCCAGATATCCTAAAAACACGTAAAGTATAAAAAAGTACAAGTTTCGGTTAAGATTCCCCCAAAAAATTACCAAGGATGAGCGAGTGCCTGTTTACAAGTGAATCTCCTGTCTACGTTTACGGTCATCAAGCTAGTGATAAATTCCTTAGCAGAATCACTGATTTCATCCCAGTATGGGGAATGGAATTCATATTCACCTGAAAATATAACCATCATTTTCAAAATTAAGACTTTGTGAATTAATAAAAACGATTCACAATAATGTTAGTATTAAAAAAAATTGTAAGCATTCTTGGAAATTCTTTTTTTTTTTCCGAATTCCAAACGACATTTTAATATTTTTGAAGAATAATTCAAAAACAGCATCCAACAAATGGTACAAAAAAAATCATTTTTTCAATATTTTTACAAACCTTTTAAAATTTGGGCAAATAAATTGGCATCATTTTCATCATAGAACGGCGGATATCCGCAAAGTAAGATATAAGATATCACCCCTATTGACCAGACATCAACCGCCTTGCCGTATGGTTTTTGTGCTAGTACTTCCGGAGCTAAAATTATTTTTTTACAGCAAGATATATGCGGAACGATTTTGAATATACCTTACCGACATAGCCCGGTGTTCCGCAGGCTGTTGCCATTATTCCAGACTCTTCCATTTTTGATAAACCAAAATCACTAATCATAATTTTTGAATCTTCGTCTGGACTGTAGTACAATAAGTTTTCAGGCTAAAAAATAATTGATGACTATAGCATCAAACGTGATTTCTGAACTCTCACTTTTAAATCTCGATGAACTACCCCTTGATCGTGCATATAATCTACTGCTTCTAAAACTTGCCTAATTAGATCTGACGCGTCTTTTTCCGTATAGGATCCTTTTTCGACAATTCTATCAAACAGCTCACCTCCTGTAACACTTCAAAATTTTAAATTGACGCAGTATCAAAAATATCGTGAAATACTTACAGTTCCATCACCAAAAATACTCTAGTTTTATCTTCAAACGTTTCTAACAACTGTACAATATTGGGGTGCTTTAGTCTAAAAATTAAACGAAAAATTAAGGCAAATTAGTTTGTTTTGTTCGTAAAAATATTATATTTTTATTTAAATTCATTAATTTTGATCTAGCAACTTTTATTTTTAGCATTTTTCTTTTCGCCTGGATTATTGGTATACACGACCGGTATACGCCACTATATACCGTTTCACTGTGTACCTCTAAATTGAAAGGAATGCACCCAATTAAAACCACGAAGATAAATATATTAGCAATGTATGAAATAGTTTACTTTGAAGCGTATTTATAGATGATTTTTTTTGCGAATGTAAATGAAATATCCTAAAGTATAAAAAGTTTTTTTCGGTAATTTTTGGCAGGCTGTAGTGAATTTACGTTGAAACTCATTATCTATCAACAAACCAGAAACTAGGTCAATATTGTGCATTTTAAATCGAAAGCGCAACGAAAATGACAAAAATTGATCTATTGCTAAGTATATAAATTATGCAAGTATGGAATAAATAAATCATTGTGTATATTTCCAATAACAACAAATAAAACGTGGGCAAAATAACTAATCGGTTCTGATTTTTAAAACCTAACTCAAGATAAAAAACATCAGGCGATTTTGAAATGCATGGCTGTACGGCACAGAATATTGCGACCAAACTGTTATGGTTGATTTTTAAAATTTCCTTTATATTGTACAGGTCGCCCTAAAAGTGTTAAATGTCAAAATAAATAAGTTTAAAATAATTTGAATTTTGTCAAAATGTCAGAAATAATTAGTTGAAATTCTCTACTTATTAATATGTTTAAAACCCAACGCCCAAGAAAGAATAAGTACTCTAGATAACAATAATGATGGATAAAGTCTTTAGGTAAAAATCTGAAATAACAATCCAGATTTCAGCATTTACAAAAAGTAACAAAATTGACAAAACATACGAAAAAAATCATCTAGCATTTCTAAATACCATAGAGTAACATACAATAAAACTTTTATTTAGAAAACACTTAGGAAAATACCAAATAGCGAAAAAACCCTATTTTCGCTTTTTCTATGAAAATGTGAACAATAATTAAAAAGGATATTACCTGATAACTTTAATTTTCCAGTTGCAGTTAAATTATTCGAGTTATAGCGACTTAAAGTTCTTATTAGATTAAAATAAATTTTAGACACCCTATATAAAATGAGAAGTTTTTATAATTGGGATATACGTAATAATATACGCTTTGATACTTGTAACACTTTTGGAACAAGCTGTATAATAGAAAAGTAATTTTAAAAAGTAACCATAATAAACCCCACACATGCAAAAGTGAAACTTTTTAAAAACCTTGTATATTGGCGACATTATTAGCATACAAACCCAACAAAAAATTATGAAACCAAAAATTTCCCTATATCTCAATTAAACAATTTTACAACAAACGTTTAAATGGGGGATACGTGTAAGTGTGTAATTGAACAAACAACTCAATGTTTACAAACTTTTTCTTTATATCATATGTGTGTACGTAATACTTGATAGTAATTGCAATAGTTATTTTAATTATTTCATAGTATCATTCTAAAATGGTTCTAAAAGCACTGTCTGTTAGGGTCACTAAATACAAGAGTTCAAATACGTTGAAAGATATATCTCTGTGGGTAAACAGATCATGCGGCTTTATGATTTTATATTAACGTTAATAAAAAACGAAATTTGTGCAAAATATTTTGGAATTAACAAACTAACATTGCTATTTTGTCCCTTAGTTTTATGGATTGTGTAAGTGGCCATTAATATAGGCATTAAGGAGAGCAGCATCAAAATGTAATTGTTAAAAATATTTCGTAGTTGACCTTTATTCGAACAGTTTGTACGCGTAGTGAGTAGAATGGGTAATAGTATTTTATTTTCTAGAATTTTTTTCAGAAACAATTGATTTATTACATCCAATACTACCTTTTACGTTTTTAATAAACTAAAATTAAACCTTTGGAAATATTAAAACGTATTGCCTTATATCTCCAGAAGGAATATCAAAACTGTAACATTGTATATACTTGAATCTACATGTGTCTTGATTGTTTATAACACACACAATATAAATAAAGCCAATCAGTATAGTTACAGTATAGTTACATATGATGTGAAAACATTTAATGGCGTAATTTATATTCTAAAAGTTTACATAGTAATTTCCTTGCCACCAAAAATAAATTTGACGATAAATAATGACACAAGATTTTAATTCTAAAATGCCAATATATTTTCATTAACACCGCGGCTAAAGAAATTGTCTAAATTAAAGTGATCTTCACAATTTAAAATCATTGAATTGGATTTAAATTTTTATATTAAGTTGATGCAGGCTTTTTATTGCTAGGGAAGTTTAATTTATCACATTCGTATTGAAAAAAAAAACAAATATAGGCACATGTCCTAATTTTAACATTGTAAATAGAGATAAAAAATATACAAAAACACATTATTATCTATATTTTCAAACATTTGCCGGACCAACAACACAACAAAGTAATTAAGGGACTCACCTACGAAGCACTTTAATTTCATTTTCTAATGAATCTTCTTTTCCTTTGAGAGCCTTTTTATCAATTATTTTAACTGCATACATTTCCCCAGGGATCACTTTACTTTCCGCAATTCTGACCGTAGAAAAAGCTCCCCTGAGGCAAAAATATTAATAAAGAATGTTTTGAAGTAAAATAGCTTTCACTTACGTCCCCAAAACATCTTTTAGAGCGTATTTTTCATCAATTGCCAGTTTATCTTCTTTATCCTTCTTTGATTTTCGGTCTTTTCCAAATAATGGCATTTTCAACATGTTTTGTTTTGCTATAAATTACGGCGTGTTCTCTATATTACATTTATTTTATGTCAAAAAAGCTGCACACAATTACATTATTTGTTTGTTTGTTACAAGATTATAATTTCAGCTTTTAAAGGGCACGAAAAAACGAGTCATTTACAAAGTCCGAACAAATCGGCACCACACACCTCTAAGTTGAATTATTTACTGATGTTGAAAATGTCAACATGGTTGCCGCTGCCTGACACTTTGCTAGCAACGTTGCCATATGCATTATTTTTTCTTAGATTCAAAGGCGAATAATCATTATTGCTGGTTGACTGCCCTCTAGGTAGTGTGCAAATATACTAGGAAAACCCTGTGATTCGCGCTGAGTTTCTTATTAAAGGTCGTGGTAAACTGACACAACGAAAACATTTTCGAAATGTGGACGTGGCTAGAAAATACTCTATATTTTAGAAATAACTATTTTGGAAAATGCAGCGTTGCCGATTTATTCGAAAACAAAATTTTGGAGTGTATATTTTATGACAGATTCGGATAGACAAAATTTATATTATTTTTTTATAACAGTAGTTTTTTTAAGTCCATAAGTGAACTAAACAAACATTTTTTTCGCTTTGGGTTACATAATACATAAATGAAAACTCCTAATCATTAATTTTAATTAATTAATCATTTATTCAAACTTAAACACGTCAAATTAAAAAAAAATAGTTTGATAATTCAAAGAGTAATTCTTTCCTTATATTTTGTTACAAATTTTTAAACACCCTTTTTTATAAATCTAAAAAATAATGCGTGTTTGTTATAGTACCAGGTATGAGGGATAGTAATATAAGTGCATCGAATATTTGTTACTTCAAAAACGGTCTGAGGTTAGAAGGGGTCTTGAGAGAAGGCTTAAAAAAAAATGTTCATATAAAATGTCGGAAGACCAGTGACATTTCGTTTTTCTTTAAAATAAAAATAATTAATAAATAAATAAATAAATAAATAAATATATATATATATATATATATATATATATATATATATATATATATATATATATATATATATATATATATATATATATATATATATATATATATATATATATATATTCTCACGTATTGATTCACGGATGGAAAAATGTGATGACACTATATTCCGGGATATCATCCGTTCGCTCGTTGAACTCCGACTGGAATCCTGCATCCGACTGCCCAGTGTTCGAAGTGTTTTCGGAGCGCGAGCATTGAAGATGCCAAGTGAGATTTTGGCGAAACGTCTGCAGGATTCCAGTCGGATGCAAGATTTGCAGGATTCCAGTCGGATGCAGGATTCCAGTCGGAGTTCAACGAGCGAACGGATGATATCCCGGAATATAGTGTCATCATATATATATATATATATATATATATATATATATATATATATATATATATATATATATATATATATATATATATATATATATATATATATATATATATATATATATATATATATATATATATATATATATATATATATATATATATATATATATATGCAGGGGGAACCGGTTTAAATCAAGCGAGACGTCAATATGACAACACTGCCTTTAGAATTTCCAGAGGAATTTTACAAATTTCCGAAAAAAGTGTAAACTTGGTAATTATAAAAAGTTTGTTTTTTTTTCCATTGCAAACCGTTATTTCAGAATGTAATTAAGTTTTGGTTAATTTCGGCTAACACATACTTTCAATTGTAGAAATGCAGTTATAAAAAAGAAGCTCCAGCGACAAGCAATGCAAAGGAAGTCTAATATTTAGATTTTAAGAGCGCGTCCCAAAATATTATTTTCGAATAAAATATAAATGTAAAGCGACTCGCTCTATCTCAGGGTAGTATGGTAATTAAATTAGTCAGTCAGTGGCGTACATTTTTATACACAAATTTTATAAAGTTGCTCCCCTCAAGGGCACTGTATAATTTTTATTTAGCTATTGCCAAATCAGCTTATCACTAGAAACAACGCTGCCAAATTTCAACAAATCCGTGAGATGATATTTGAATTAAGTTAAAAAAAACTTTAACACTGCTATTGCAAGCTATACATTTTTGTTTTATAAAATCATCTGAGGAACCACCTCTTTAATATTGCCCCGTCTTTTTTAAACACCCTGTATAGTACGTTGAGCTGAAATATAGTATAATCCTGTATAATATAGTACGGTTGGTAAACCTCGCAATTGCTGTTATGTGTTACATATTTTTGAAAAGCTAACAATAAGTAAAATTTTTAAAAGACATACAGGGTATTTCTTTCAAATAAGTTTAGCGAATATATGGGAATAATGGGACACACTGTGCATTCTTATTGGATTTTAATACTCCAAAGATGTTTCTATTTTTTGTCATTTTGCTGACCCAAACTTATACGAAATAATAAGGTTGCCATCGAAAAATCAAACTATCTGATATGAAATATCTATATTCTTTTAATATATGCAAGATAACAAAAACACTGATACCCTAAATTTGAAAAGAAATAAGTATAAAATATACTCTAGTTAGTTATACATTTTACCTATCTACATTTACAAAAATCACTTAACTGATTTTAAATATATCACAAAAATATATAAAACTAAATCCTTTTCAAAAATTAGTATAAGAATTATAAATATATTCGACACCAGAAAAACGATTCATATATTTTTGGTAGGTATCAAATAAACCAGTTATTCAGAAGTACTTTTGTTAACATATATAATATGCTGTAAACTCCCCCCCCCCCCCCCCAAGAAATGAAAAATTGATATTCACGACAAATTTTACATTGGGTTTAAGTCCAATAAAAAATACTTTTTTTTTTCAAAAAGTAAGTCACTATGTGGAGGTTGATGGTCCTGGCGATACATTTCTCTTTCTCGATTTACTTTTCAGCTCATCTAGATAAGTTTGCTGAGACTCTGCCAAAACTTGTGCCATGATTCCCTGATCAAAGTCTTCCAATCCACCTATCGAAATGGCAAATTATTATAAATAAAAAAAAACTAAGTAATTTTTAATATGTATATGTATAATGAGTATCATTTACCGATATTATTTGCAACCGAGGAAGGCCCGGCTTGTTGAGTAAATTCGCCTGTAAAATTTTCTATGTTAAACCCCATTTCTGACTGGTCGGTGATGCGTCTTGGAGAGTTGTAAACCCTTTTTGCAAAAGCTTCTTCTTCTTTAGTAGGAACATAAGCTGGAGGCACATTTTCAATATTATTATCCGAGACGGTGTTTGCCAGAAATGCTGTTGCTCTTGGACTTGCTGCTGGAAACGTCATAAATTATCATCAATCAAATCGTAAATAATTGTTATTAATAAACTAACGCAAAGAAGAGTAGTTATTTTTTGGTGAAGAACAACTTTTTGGGGACTGACAACCTTTAGGCGACACAGAGCCGCGTCTGGAACTGCGCGGGCTTGAAGCCATTGAAGAAGTAATTGTAGAACTGCTACCACTCGCCAGCGGATGACCTTGCGCTTTTAAACGTTTTTCGGTATCCCGAAAATACTGAATGTAAGATTCTCTGGCCACTTGTTCTTCTATAGCCTCATTTGTAGCCTCCCAATCCGTAGCTTTAAGTTTATCTTCAAGCATTGTCTAAGATATTCCAAGATAAACATACACTTTACCCAGTTATTTACAGCTTCGAAATTACCTGTTCAATTAGTAACTGTTCACTGGCACGGACTGCATCATGCAATCTCCTATGATCAATATCGATTGGATGATAGTTAGGCAATCCTAACCCCACCCCAACCGATGGTTTATTTGGGTTGCTAATTGAATTATAATGACACATTCTGTGATAAGAAAGTCTGATGGGTTCATAAGTGTTGACAATTCTGGTTGAACAGTTAAAAATATTTATAGGTTCTGGAAAACCGATAAGCGTTAGAAAAGAGTTTCAACATATTTAGTGGTGTCTGTCTACCTATTTGATAGCAATAAACTTCAATGGTTCTATTATATAGCTCACTCATTGCTTGGATTTCTAGATGATTACCGTGAACATGCCATGTACGTTTTCGTGCTACATATTTGTCAAAATCTTCGGTCACATATGGTTCAAAGTAGTCTCGATTTTGTACCTTAAAATATGAATTTCCAGTTTTAGGAATATTTTTCAAACAGTTATTTTTAAAATTTTCAGTAAGCTACAGGGGGGTACTAATGAGCATTACATGAAAAATACTCACAATATAATTCATACAATCTTGCCTAACTTGGTAATGGAATTCTTGATCTCCATAGACTTGATCAGCAATGGACCGAAACAAACAAGCTCCATCTTCATTTATTTGTTTAATCTCATATCCTAAACTAGACATACATCTTGAGAAAAATTCATCCCTCTAAAAAATGAATATTTTATTTATTTATTTGTTAGTAGTAGTAGTAACAGTACAAATAAATAACAACAAGTACTCTAATCAAATAAGTAGTACACTTAACAGTAAATTACATAATTTTTAAAAGGATTTCTCTAAATTGCACGATTATGTGTGCACATTTTACCCAATTAATTTTACCTTTATGGTAGGTCTGACATTACAACATAACAACGACAGCATTAAATGCCTATCTACCATTCCTCAAAAGTGTAATTTCTCTTACAAAAACGGAGACAATAATTCTTTTCTACATAAAGAACTGATAGCAATTTTTTTATTTTTTCAGCAAAAATTGATAAACCCATTTTTTTCTCAGAAACCAAGTGAGATACGGAAAAATACAAGAGGCAAAGAAGTTGGGAAAAATATTAAAGCCACCCAAACGGCAGCGTTCATTTTATTGCCAATAATATCAGCTAAGCTAATCCAGAGAGGTCACTAGACTTCATAATTTTAACATATTAGGGCTAAATTAGCCTCTTAATAGACCAAATAACATTGCCAAATTTCAGCCGACTTGAGTGTATATTTGTTTAGATATTAATAGAAATTAAATATTAAATTAAAATTTCCAAAAGTTCTAGAAACTCCAAGTAATTCACGATTTTATAATTCAATGAGACCTCTGGCGGAAAAAATGTTAATATAGTTTGCAAGTAAAATCAGAAATGGTATTATTTTAATATAAGGTTCATTGTATTTTTTATATTCATATTATTTTAAAAAAGGAATAGAAATTAGCTTTTAATTTTGCTACATTGAAGACATACTGTAAATATGTCCTTTAATAAATTCGTTAAGGCTTTCGCGGCCCGTTGATAAGCTATTATCTTGATTCGGGTTTAAAGGCCGTCGTCGGTTGGAATTACTTCCTAACGTCTACGTCCAACATCGGAGATGGAAGGACCTCTGAAGAAGCTCGCCACTCGTGCTAGCGAAACGTTAGGAAGTAATTCCAACCAACGACGGCCTTTAAACCTGAATCAAGATAATAGCTTATGTCCTTTAAGTTATCGGTTCTTGCAGCAAGTCCCATTAAAATTAAGTGTTGCATTTAATAATGCTTCCCTTTCTATAAAACTCGCATTACATTTTAAATACGATACAAATTTTTGCGTCATTACAAATGATAACAGAGCCATTAATAATGCTTTATTACCACTTATGCAGGTAGAATGACCTGGTCAAAGGTAATATGTAACATGTGAGTTTTGAAGTAAAGTGGTCACATATGCTTACGTTTAGCCGATATACCATTAGGAATTATTAAACATTTTTAAATTCCAAATTCTAAGTGTTTTAAAAACATCCCATCTATTGGTGGCCACCAAACTCACCTTTTGCCATTCTTCTTCTGTTAGAAGCCTGTCCTTAATACTACTTTCATCATATTCATCTTCACTATTGAAACCAGTGCTCTCTTCTTTAGTTTCAACTTTACTGTTATTACAAGATGTTTCAGGGACTGTTTTAACATCAATGTCAGACCCATCAACGATCAAAGGTTCATTTCCAATTTCTCGTTTTGTTAGAGCCAATCTATCTCTTTTCTGTTCACGACGGGCATCACGTTTTTGTTCACGTTCCCTTTCCCTATCTCGAGCTCTGTCAGGTTCTTTAAATCGTTTTCTAAGCCTATCTTTCCTATCAGTTTTACTAAAATCATAAATATCCAAATTAAATCCTTAACATAAACAAAAAGTCATACAATGGAAACGGTGACCGCCTTGCACTTGAATTGTTATCCGCGAGAGATGATATCTGCAGTGAATTTATTTCGTTTCTCCTATTTGACCTGTCAGCTGAGACCTGAAAAAATAACGACATGCAATATCTATTGAACCAAATACACATAAAATTTTGCCTCTAAATTATCGAAATGAGCATAGTTAGAAAGGGAATTGCCCCACGAAGAAAGCAATAAGAAAGTATTGTACATGGAGAATCTCCTTTAAAGTACTTACACTTTGTTGATTACCATCCTTACTTTCCTCGGTGCTTGCATTAGTTTTTCGTATGGTGGGCAAAATAGTCATATTTTCCAGGCACTCAAACGGAGACCCAAAATTGTATAAAATGGATAAAATTTTGATAAATCTGTCAATAAAGACAGACCCATTCACAACCACAGACAACAAAGGGGGAACCATGTAATTTACAAATTGATTCTTTTATTTCAAATGTGGCCACAATCCTTGGTAATACCATCTTGCAAAGTGTGATCTGTGATTGGTGTTCGTGTTTTAAAGTAAACGCAACCTAGAAGAAAGGAAGAGCGCAATATTTTAGCCAGTAGAGGGCAGCCTTGATTGTTTGTCGTCGCCCAATTCACCTGACTTGTCAAATGGTTTCTGTTAATCAGTATTTCACGTGATCTTGTAAACCGAAGAAATTAGCTTATTGAATTTGATATAAGTCTATGAGAAAAATGAATATAATACATAGATTCAATTTAATAGTTTTGGGCGTAATAGTTTTAGCGGAATTTTCGAAATGCACAGAGTTTGTTCCTGTTTACATCTGGGGTACAAGTAGGTAAGTTAGAATTTTAAGCCCCACACTTTGCCAATTAAATTGCATTAGAGTTTTTAACATTTTTTTAACGCTATTGAATTGCATTTCAAAAGAATTTTATTACTATTCCTTACATCTTTTTTGCCATTACAATCATAGGACTTTTCATAGGACTATTGAACATCAGCCTGCCTTACATAAAGTCAGCCAAAACTCATTCAAAGATGATATTTTGGATCGCTTGAAGAGCAATCCTATATTAGTAGTCTTCACTGAACAAACGGTATCAATTGACAAAATTAGTTTTGTTGAAACATATAAAGTGTTAAACCTACTTTTAATTTCAGTTGAGTCCAGAAGATTTTTCTCAAAGGGACGAATCTGGTTTCACAACTTATCCAAGATTGTTGAAATTACGGAAAACTTACAAAGCATCATATTTTCCGTATGTGCAAAATCCCATAAAAGCTTTGGACAATTTAGTTGGAAATCCCACCTTAATATCGGCCGACCAAATAACAGAAGGCTGGAATGTTCCAGACTCTCAGATTATTATAATTGAGTTAAATGATGCCTCCGAAAATGAACAACGACATGAAATGTTAAAACGGCATGGTAATGTTTTGTTTTTTGTAGATTTGAAACACTGAAATGGGTTTCATTTTTAGATTCGCTTATTGCATCTGTCTATGAGAAGGTTTTGAACAAATATGGAAATGTTCTTGCTATTTATACAGCACATCGTACCTCTTGGGTAAGCATAGTTATTGTAGACTAAAGATGAAAGAAGAATATTTTCAACAATTGGTAAAAAAAACAACAAAACAGATTATGACATAGACACCAAGGTGGGTTTTTTTATAGGGACTTCTTATTTTTTTTTGTTTTCAGGTACTTTCATTTAGTAAATGATTTATTTTAATATTTTTTTCCTTTTAAAGTAGAGACAAAAAGCAAGTCAATATTTTTGCGACAAGGAGTCAGATGACCATGCATATGACCTCTTGTTATAAATTTCATTTTGAATGACTCCAGTAGACCCAAATTTTATTTTTATATAGCTGATTCAGTGATAAGATTGTAATTGAATTTAATTGACTTAAACACTTTTTTTTTAGGTCGGATCTGAAGAAATTGTGCAGTCTCGTAGAACAAGATCGCTATTGGCTTCTGATTTAAACTCGACTACAAATCAGTTCTTTGGCAATGATATTTTCTTCTACACATCGGGTAGCGCCATTCTAAATGGGTGAGTTTCATTGAATCGTTTTTAAGCCTGATGGGTTTTATGTTGCTTATTTTAGAGCTGACAAAGTTAATCTCACATATACAGAGTCAAATGAGAGTTCAGTTCTAACTTTAACAGGCTCAGGAATTTCAGAGAATGGTGCCAAGGTTGACCTCAAGTAAGTGTGATTCTATCAAGTTTTGCTTGTATTTTGATGTTCCTAATAATAATGTCCTTTATTTAGACTAAATTTTACAAGGACTGCTAGTAACTATTGGAATCTGCATGTTGTCGTTGTTACTATCGATAGTGTCACATTCCATGAGAAAGTAAATGGGACAATTTATGCTCCTTTGGCGTTTTCTTATGCTTGTGGAAATCAGGTTTTCAAAAATGCATCATTGGGGCAAAGTATTACCCTGCCAAGATTCCAAGTAACTATTACTTAATCATAGTAAAATAAGTATTGAATATTTAAACCTTGCTTTTAGGTTCAGCCTTTATACCGTCAAACCATTCTAACACAACAAATGAAGTTTGATGATCCTTACCATTGCGTTGGATTTACTTCTATTCCCATCTGGTCTGGATTGTTTGTAACTTTTATTCTAATGCTCATTATGACTTTTGGCTTAACCATGATGATGGACATAAAAACTATGGATCGGTTCGACGATGCCAAAGGCAAAACTATTACCATAAGCGCTGCTGAATAAAAATGCTCACATAAGTGGTAACAGTTAAAGAATATTTTTGTGTCCAGTTAATAAATTATGGGAAAATGTGTGTTGATTCAAAATATTCTTCGGAAATCAATTCTGTGTTTATTACATCTTCGATGGCAATCATTTTGTTAATGTTCAGGATATATACATCGACTTAATTGCATAGGAGAACATTTTACCATTAGGAATATTTTGCATAAATTGGACCATGTTACCACTATTTGTAATCGCCTTCCTGTCTTAACGCTCAGTATTGCACACCCGATGAAGATATGTAATATTTTACTTAGGAGTGGCAAAAAAAAATGTGATACCTAAGTTACTAAAATTCGTCACTCTAAGTATAACAAAATTGTCGGGTAAATATACTGCAGGCCTAACTGCCTATAATCTACTCTTCTTTCTATATCCCCTGGACCCTCTTAACGATAATGTTAGTCTTTTTAATGCTAAGAACGTCTGTCATACAAGGTGTCCTCTTGTTAAGCAATTCCATGAGATTCTATCTCTGCTTAAGATTTTTTATATAGTTTTTAAGACACCCTATAGATGTACTATAGAAGTGATATAGCTAAATGTTGGCATGTGTCGTTTCTCCTACCTTCTTTAAAAACATGCACAACAGAATGGTAAAAGCATTAAAACGAATTTTTTGTCCAAGAGATTTAGAAAATCAAATTTAAAACCTATTATATGACAATAGTATTTTTATCTTTTGGATCTATATTAAACTAGAAACATGTTGGTCTAGTAGTAGAACAATAATTGTTAAAAAATAGTCTATAGTTAGCCGTGATGTTGTTAAGAATAGATATACCCAGGTGTCCTACTACATATGTATATGGCATATGTTTTTAAATATATTCAAAAAAGGGAAGCGACAAGTGCAAGGAAAAAACATGGTTTTTATAGGATATTTTTGTTTTGGCCAGGATCATTTTTTTCACTTTCATTAAATTTTGATCCACAAAAGTAAAAAAAATATATGCCATGTGACGTAAATATTGGGACATTTTGTATACTGTGCTTCTGGCCTATTTTTACATTATAGGTCTGCACTATTAAAAATACAGAAATAAATGAAAACACTAATTTTCTAGATATGTATCTTGTTTGTTAAATATTATTTTGTATATATAAAACTTAGACCCTGTTGTTGTAAAAAGTTGTTATAGTTTAAAAGTGCCCTTATTTTTAATTTGATTCCTGAAATGGTAGGAGCTACCTGGTTCATTCCTTTGGTTACCAATAACATCTTTAGCGTGGAAATTTCGCAAAATAACTTTAGTTGAAAATATTTTATAGTAGTTGTTCACAGGGTTATGGGTTCATTTCAAACATTTGTATAATTTGTATATACCATCCTGCATATTTATTAATTTGTTGCCAAACAAATGTAGTATTTTGTGTCATTTCAATAAAATTGTTATAAAACACCGATTTTTCTTTACGCAAAGTTAAAAATTTTGGATTTTTTCCTTTGAAGACTAGAAAGTTGCAATCATCCCTTAAAGTATTAAATTGTCAATGCACCTCAAAAACTGCTGTGGGCTGATCTTAAGGTAACAAATATTAAGTCTAATCAAATTAACGAATTGTAATAGAAAAACTTTAACAATGTATTCAGCCGATAAAAGTAAATAAAGTTCATATAAACTTATGTCCAAAAATCCAAAAAAGTCTTGTTTTCTTATCTTTAGAAAACTTCTTTGATATGTAATAGGTATTATTGCCACTATATTGCTATTGCCAATATATTAATAGCATTTTTAAGAACCATAAAGATTTTGCAAATTAATGAATTTTGTAAGATTTTATGGTTAGTAAGATTGGCAAATAGTAGTTAAAACAAAAGATCCGATTCCACTCTGCATGGAACTGAATTAACTAAAGGATTTTGGAGATCTGAAAAAGCAAAAGACCAAAAAACATATTTTTTTATCAAAACTGATTATATTTCTAAAACTCTAGTTATATACACGACACAAACAGAATGGTACTATAGAATCGAGTAAGGTAAATATACCAAACTCCAATAAACGCAGTGCAAATTACACATCATATAGCATAATTCACAAAATATTTGCAAAGCCCAAAATATGATATATCCTTATAAAGGAAAAGATTATTCAAACTATTACAACTTATGCGTCTATGAAACACATTGTAGTATATAAAAATTTTTACTGTAACGACACTCAATGTTTAACCTTCGGAATCATCAGAACCCTCGGAGTCATCAAAACTGTCATCAGAATCCTAAAGTAAAAATGAAGTGTTTTATGACGTCATTTGACAGTAACAAAACTTTACCTCTTCTTCGACGCTGTCCGGGTCATCTTCATCGCTATCTTCGACGATCTGCTTTCTCGTCCTCGAGAACTCCTCTAGTTCTTCCTTAGTAAGACTCTTCAAAAATTTTTCAAACTCAGTTATATAATGTTGCTTCTTCTCGGTCAACTCTTTTTTGTAATTTGCCTTTTGCTCGGCTGAAATGTTTTTCCATGCTTCCGTAACCGCTTCCGATCCCGTATATTGCTTCGCGAAATATTTAAACAAAGACCTAAACAGTTAAAATAATTTAAACGATTAAAATCAAATTTTCAATTCTCACCTTGGCGGTTGTTCTGGTTCCTCAAACTTTTCTTCCCGCGCTTCTGTTTTTGCGCGTTTCTTCGAATTGCTCGCTTCACTATCACTTTTCTTCTTCTTCGGTAGGTTAAGCAACAGTTCGCCTTGTCGTTTGTCTTCCGGTAGAGTATCTATGTAAGCAAGGAACGCAGTTTGATATTCATCATTCAATTTGGATACCAACTCTTTATAGTGTTCTTTTTCAGTAGCGGAACAATCTTTCCACTTGGAAGAAACATAATTTAATCTTTCCCGTACAGGAATAGCTTTGATTTGGGCAGTTTGCAACATTTCACTAACAAAGAGTCCGTAAGCGGAACTGGGAGGTTTTCGTGGTTTCCCCGCGACTCTTTCCTTTAGGGCCAATTCTTCCTTGGATAAAAAATGCTTTACGGGAGCGTTATGCACATATTCCGGATGCTTCGCGACATATTCTTTCATGGCCACTTGGTATTCTAAAAATCTATCCTCTGCGAAGTTGATCCAGTACATCTTCTTTTTGTCAGACATGTGCCTCCACTTTTCTTTGCATATTTCCTTAAACTCCGACTTATCCCTATCAGTTATTTGTTCTCTATCATACTCCGACAGATAAAACAGCTTAAATGGAGCTTCCGGTCGTTTTGGAGGCTTCGTCGGTTTTTCCTTAATTTTTCCCAACTTCTTTTGTTCTTTACCTTTTTTGAGATTTACTTGTCTTGGCACTTCAGGATGAGTAGCACTAAAATGAGAACCATTAAACAATAACAAGAAAATTAACTATGAAATATTTTATAATCTTACTAGAACTCCTCCAACTGTTTTTTGTATTCCTCTTTATTTTGTTCAGCTAATTTATCATATTTGGCCTTTTTTTCTGGTGGCAATTTTTTATACTGTTCGCTAATTATACGGTTCACATCAATCTAAAACAAAATAATGAAGGCACTAAATTCTAGTGGACTGGTGATGTTCACTGGGAAAAATATAGTGGTCGAAATCAATAGGAAACACTTGGTCCTAAGTTTTGTAGAGCTCAAATTCGGCGTTTGTTGTTTGCCACCAGTTTTTTGAAGCTCGCCAAAACCCTGGAAACCCCGCCCACTATTATGAAAATACAAGTTCATTTTAACTTTAAGCTTGTGTTTTAATTTCTGGACAATCCATTCACATTTGGGTCTGTAGGAAATGAAGTACTTACCATAACCATATCTGGGTGTTCCCTTATTATTTTGTCCTTCTTTTGTATGTAGTACAGGAAGTAGGATGTAAGAGGTCGTTTAGGCATATCTGGATGTTTTTTGTGCTGAAAATGAGAGTATTATGAATCAGTATTTTGGATATGGATGTATTTTAATACTTTCAAAACTCCACGTGTCGATTTTTCAGGTAGTGAAATAACTTGCTTAACATCCTGTAAAATTTCGATAAGAAGACGGTAGTGTCTAACTTTTTTTTCTAGTTGCGCCCAAACTTTTTGACACTCGTCTAGGTTATAATTTTTAAAGGGTACCTAAAGCCATATGATTAAAATATAAAAATATCTTTTAAAAAAGGTTACTTTTTCCCATTCCAACTTAGCAAGTCGACTTTTATAACTCATATTATCACCCAACGGAATACAACATTCTATTCTACGCACCAATTCACTAAGATCATCTGTAGGCCAATGAATTTGCACTTTTTCTGCAATAACGGTAGATATAACCCTTCTAGCCACCTCTTGGGTCCTTATTACTTAAGCCTATTACTTACGACTTTTTTTATTTTTTATGTGGTCTTTTTTTGAATTCTCCTGATCCAAATGTTCAAGGTCTAGTTTTTCCTTGGGTGAGTCAGTTAGAAAATAATTTTCATTTTCCTCTGCTTCTTCATTGTCAAAATAATGCTCTGAATCCTCGTCTTTATATGATGTTTCTCTAGGTAAATTAAGGTCATCATAAAGTTCCCAATGATTCATTTCATTTCTATCCTCTTCTTTCTCTAAATCGGATTCTATTATTTTCTTTTTTTTTCGCTTTTTTGAATCCTATAATGTGTTTGGCAAATGAAAACTGTTGTTTACACTAGGATTATACTACAGAAAATTTCTTACTTTGTTGTCTTCACTCTTTGAAGCACTGTGGAGATTATCATTTACTCTTTTCTTATGTTTTTCTTCCGATGAAGACGATGAAGTAACATCCTCATGACTACTTGATTTAATTTTGTGTTTTGGCCCTTTTGATAATATTTCTGCGTTCCGGTTATTGTTTTCTTTCAAATCCTCAATGTATTGTACATTTTGTTGCTCATCTGGATTTTCTTTTTTTTTCTTCTTTTTCTTCTTTGGTTCAGCTTCAATTGCTTCTAAACCCTTTCTTTTTTTAGGTTTCCGAGATTCTTCATGGGATTCTGGATTTAATACAGTTTCACTCACAAATTCACTGTTTTCCTCAGCGTCTGGGAGGAGCTTCATATGATTGTCCTCATGGTTAATGTCTGTGTCTTTTTTGGAATGTTTTATCTTTTTTGGCAATTTATTCTTCTTCGAATTCATTTTTGCAGCTCACATTCAATTTTTAAAGAAAGTAAACAACAATTGAAAGTACTTATTATAACCACCTCGCTTGTCTTAGACCTTGCTCCATGGTTCATTCCAATAATCAAAGAAGATGGAAGATCTTCTTCTTAATTGGTTCGTGTTTAGAATTTAACTTCGGTAAAACGAGATACGAGTTGGTTAACCATTTTTTTTTCAGCGGTGTCATATCGGTTAGCCCTTTTCAAATTTTATAACCAATTTACACAGCGATTTGTGGTAAAATTTCCACCCGTTGCATATTAGCCTTAAAAATAATTTTGATTTTTAAAAATGAATGATTCATTTAGAAGTTTATTGCCACCACGTTCCGGTTCTTCACTAGGATCCCTGTCCTCTGTTAAAAAGCAAAGGTGAAGTAACGCAAATGGGAAACACTAATTTCTTAAGATATACTTATTTTAGTCTGTTGAATCCCAAAGGTTCAGTTCGAATTATATTGAAATCTGCACACAATTTTGTTCAACGTTTCGGTTTACCGGTTCCTGTAAGAGTTGAAGAAGCATTTGCATTTTCTGAAAGTAAGTGGTATTGCTGAATTAAAATTAATATTGGATTTGTTAAATTTAGGAAACTCCGTTATAACTGCACGGTTAGAAGGTTCATATGCTTGGGTGGTGTGCAGTAGAAAGCTATATATTTGGCAATTTAGCCATAATGTTAACAGAAGCAATCCATCATCAAAACAAAAACTATTTCCACGGTGTTATGAATTGCAGTTGCCTCAGAGTGATTTGGCCCATAGAGCTGAACTAGTGACAATATTTGAAAATAAAGATTCATTTTGCTGCATCGCAGTTTCACCTGAAGGTATTTTTTGTGTACCTGTTAAAATTATGTATAGACAGGTCTTTTTTGTCACTTCTTTTCTTGGGGGCATGCTTGTTCTCGAAAGTCCCGAGAAAATAATTTTTGTACCCCTTCTTCATCCCTTGCTAGTGTTTTAAGGGAAAGGTCCATTTTTTTTTTAATTTTTGGGTAAGTAACAATATAAGAAAAGCAACTTTCGGCGTCAATTTAGTTAGGCTAAGGTATTTACATACATTTTTAAAGCTATTTAAAAAAAATCCAAAAATGTTTTACAGGTCACCAAACCTGATTTTTTTTTCAATTTCTTTCATTTTTTTCAGTTTTTATGACACTTTTGGCTATATTTTTGAAATTTCCTTTCCACAAAAAAGCCCTGTCTATAGCTATTACAGATTGTAAAATGTGAAATAATTTTTTAACAGGAATGATACGTTACTGGCCCGATATTTCTCAAGAACATGTGTCTGTGGACCAACATGTTGAACTGCAAGGTCAAGAATGTGATAGCTTAATAAATGTGCAGGGTTTGGGTTGTATTATTGTTACAACTACATGCACAGTTGTTTTGGCCAAAGTAAAACCGGGAAATTATGGACCAGATATTGTATGTGACACGTTAAGAACACAACTTAGTTGGCTTGGGGGGGTAAGCAGGAGAGTCTCTTCAATATTTTTTGGTCCAATGGCAACTTATCAAGGTACAGAAACGGTAAGTTTTGGTTAGTTTGGCAAATATTTACATAAATATATTTTTCTTTTGTAAATAATTGGTTAAAACCGTTAGTAGGTATGTGTTAAAGCACATAAAATTCTGCTAATTTCGTCTATCACAAAGTAAATTCAAATCGATTGCAGCGGATAATAAGACTTCTAGCCATTCCAAATGCTCCAAAACTTTGCACAGTTTATGTTCTGGCTGGGAGTACTTTGCAAAAGTGGATTTTATCAGAACATAATGAAGAAAATCTTGTATTGTCTAGTGACATAGGGCCGATTGTTCGAGATGGCTATCGTTCACAAATTTCTCACTGGGATTCATGTGATCCAGCAGATATCGATGTTTGGATACTTGATATACAGGAAGATGCTGACAGCATACTTTTGCTCACGGCCAGTGTCAACTTACACTTTTCACCACAGGTATTATGTTATAAGTTGAAATGTGCAAATATAAGGTTCTTAAATCTACTTATTTGATTTATCTTACTTAAGAGGCAACATATACAATGTAAATCCCAAATATTGTGTGTCTGTTCTCTGCTGTCCTAGTAGTTCTATTATACTTTCAATGTCAGTCCCATAATTTATAGATTGGAAACTATCAGTCCTAGTACTGTGCTCTTCGGTATATCTATGTATTTAATTCCTTCCGAGTAATCTATAATTTTTCTTATGTTTTTCAGGTGTATTACGTTTTGATTTCTGTGCCAATAACATCAACTAGTATACAAATTAGAAATTTTATATTGCTTGAATTATCCAATCTTTACAACGAAGAAAATCCAACAGAAATTTTATCATATAAATTTATTTTATGCGGAAATACGGTTTATTTATATAACTCTAAAAGTATATCTGTTATAAAAATGCAAGAACCAGCGGATACTTTAGAATTCCACCACTCCCAAGATCAAATCTATGGTAAATTAAAATGTTTATTTTTGCAAATCTTTTAGTACAATGTTTTATTTTAGGCGCTACAGTGTGTGATGATATTCCGGTATTCCTTTCTAAACAGCACGGTCTTATTACTGTTTCCAAAATAGAAAATAACATGAATCTCTCATTTGCCACATCTGCTTCGAATTTGGACTCATCCTCCTCCTGCGAAACCTGTCTCACGTCGCCAAGTAATCTTTCCGTTTACCAAATGAATGCCGATGAAATATGTAGCGCTCATAAAGACACTGCTAGTCAACTGAAAGCGGCATTTATATTTCACGTTAAAAGCCAGCTGGTAAGAAATAATGAATGATTTACTTGAAAATTTATTACTTTTATTATATTTTTAGACTGAATGCCTAGAGATTGTCAATAGTCTATTTGCCAGCGACATGGCTACCTTAGCAGGGATAGATGCTCCGTTGGACTTAGTGGTACTGCAAATGAGCAAAGAGATGTTGGATGACACACCAGCAGCGGATCCACGCTGGAACAATAGGGATGAAAGTTGCCCGGCTCAGGGTTTGGGTATGCTTCTGGTGTCTCTATACCATGCTTAGGTAGTGTAATACAAATTTTAGGAAGTTCCCACTCCATGCAGGTGCTGCATCAAATTCGTGATAAGCAGAAGGCCTACAATTTGTTTATGAAGTTTCTTCGGGAAGCGGGCTTGTGGGACAGGTTTGGAGCAGTGATCATTAGGGATATGCCTGTGACAACAGTTCATGCTTTAGGTGGGCCTAGATAGATTTCAATGTTATAGAAAGAGAATTTTTCTTCAAACCGTTTTAGCTGAATATTCGGAAAAAATCATGGCTGCAGAGGTACTGAAACTTAAAAGCGCTAGTGAGTTATTGGAGAAAGCTCTACAAAGAGTGGTTAAAAACTTTGCAGGAAGATCCAATAAATTACTAACAACGCAGGATATTTTCTTTAGGGAAATCAGTCGAGTTAACGAAGTTATTCTATGTTTATCGAAAGTATGCAAGGATATTTGTCACTCTGCAATGAGCCCAGCTGATGTTGCTGAAATTATACACGAGGCTAACGAAATTATTACGGTAAATTATGAACAAAATTTTATATCAAGGCTTTGGAAAAAGTAAAAATCGTATTTTTTAGTCGGTATTTCAAGAAATTCTGCAGTACAGGCAACAAAATGCTGAGTTATTTATAGTCAATCAACTAGCTAGTGATATGCAATTGCAGTATTTACCGTGGACAGCAGCCGAAGGTCCTGAGGGCTTAATGGACGCTCTCATGTTACAGGTAAATATTATACTGAAGATACCTGTTTGACAGACAACAAAAGTCATCAGTATAATTACCAATTATACATCTCAGGCCATGTTGCCATTTGAGTTAATCTAGGCCTCTTGAAGGCAAGGTTTTCCAATGCCTTTCTTCCTCAGAAGTGATGTTTCAACGCCTGATTTTCTTTACGTACTTCTTTTCAAAACCACCAGTGCTAATGGTAGTTCAAACTTCCCGATATATATTTTAAATGAGTATATAAAAAAAATTATAACGCCATTATCGTTTATATTAATTGAGATGTAAGTCTGTTATTTTTTTATTTCATGCTTTTCAGTATTCGCTAACCGTAAATTATGGCGTAAAAGTCGCAAGAAAACAGTTGAAGAATAAATTATTAAAAGATTTGGTGACTATAACGGATTTAATTTTGGATGGTAAAAATTCGCATTTGGAGAGTTTAAACGACCGGAACGCGCAAGCAGTGCTTCGCAAACAATTCACTAATTGTCGTACTAAGCTGATCAAACCATTTGGTAAAGGAATTTTCATTCAAATCTTAAAGTTTTACGAGACTTTTTTAGTTGAAGAACAAGCTTGGGAACAAGCGGCAATGTTGGCAGAGAAATATTTAGATTATGAAATGTTGGTAGCAATATGCGAATTAACTAATAACGAAGAAAGATTAGAAGAATACAAACGACGTTTTGTTGATAGCGATTTTATGGAACATATGCTTAACTGGTATCTCAAAGAAGGAAAACATGAGAAAATCCTCAATAAGTAACGTTTTTGGCAAATTTGTTGCCGCGGCTTTTATTTATCTCTGGAAATTTTAAACAGGAATCCCACTCATGGTGATGCAGCTGTAGAATATGAGTTACGTCGGTTCTTGGACGAACATCCATCCTTACTTTGGGTACAGCAAATCTATGACAAAGATTTTTCTGCAGCAGCAGAAACCCTTCAGTGTTTGAGTCAACGCGTATCCCAGTCACTGAAGCGCAAAAAGACTGTTTTGTCCTTATGCAAGCTGGCCAAACTCGCAGGTTAGCTTGGTTTTTTAATCCAATTTGTTCGTAAATGCACCTAGTTTCGCTCGCGTCCGTGGTTGTTGTCACCAAGTGCCATGAGAGTGACCTTTATTGTTGTGTTCATGTTTTGTATATAGGGTCAATTATATTAAAAACTTTTTAGCCCCTGAAGACGACAACGATTTTATTTCTGAAATCGATGACCAGCTGGAACTGGTCTCGTTGCAGGAATATATACCGGACTATGTATTGCAGAAATATGGCTATGACCCTATGAATCCAATCGTAATTGCACCTCGTGAAATGATAGCCCTTTATACTTGTATAGAGTATTCAGATTCCAATGAACTTGACTACAAAAGGGCTCTTAGCATTATCAAATTTCTCGAAACTGAAGAAGAAAAATCGGAAGCCAGCTTGAAGGTATTGTTTACTTTTTAAATGAAGTGTTATATGCCCGAGTTGTTTTATGTTCTTCAGATTTGGCGGGCAGCGTTGTTGCGTGATTTCTGGAATACTCCAACTTTAGATTCACCATTGCAATATATTCAAAACACCATATTTTTTAAGTTGGCCAATTTATGTGCAAACTTGGGTAATTGGGAACACTATTGAAATTGAGTTGTTTAATTGTCTAGCAATTTTTTTAGGGGATAATCCACATAATGTTCTTCCGCCCATAGAAGTATTAGTGGACGATCCAGCACTAGCACAACTGAATAGTAATAAAAATTTCCAATTTTTGTTGAAAGCCGGTTATGATTATTTCTATCGTACCCATCTGTAATACTTCTTAAATTATTTCTAATACATTTTTCACGTTAAATCTTTTACTTTCATTTTTCCACTTCTATCATCCTCCTGAAATTCTAAATCATGTCAATACACCCATACAGGAGATTATATAATAAAAAAACAACTTATTTTCCTATGATTTTTTTTTATTTTGCTTATGGAAAAATGCCCGTACACGATTTATAAAAAATAAAAGCAATTAATTTTGAATATTATGGGTTCTGACATATAAAAACCTATTTGATAGGCTTAAGAGGTAAGAAGAGCAGTGTTATTAAATAAAAAATAAGTGTGCAATGTGCAAATATTGCAAAGTTATGGTTCAGCCACCACAACATTGCCAAAGAGAGATTCAAATTCTAATTGACTCGAGTAAACTAGCGCTCAATTACCAATCATAATTTCATAAAATTATAATTAATAAAAAAAAACATACCTTAGGCAACAAATACAAAATATCACATATTTTAATAACAGAACCAACATAAATAAATAAACGCACAACTAAAAATTATTTTTTAGACTCTTTAACAATGGACTAGAAAAAAATTATTCAGTAAGGTTCAGTTAAATTTTACATTCTAATATCTATTATTTAAATAATAAGGGAAAGATCAAATTTTTCATATGGTTTTTAACTCAACTTTACACGAATTTGTATATAACAAACATAAATAATAACAAAACTTAAACCTAGACCGTTGATTTCCTGTTTACCTCTGGAAGCTCACCTTTTCACAGAAGCCTTTATGCATTTCGTATCGAATTAAAGCTAGAATAAAACTGACACACCTTTATCAAATATCACTTATTCATTGAAATAGTGGGGTTTTCACTTCCTATTCAAAAATAATACAGAAGTATTTAGAAACAGTACAAATTTGAAGAGCCAAAATAAAATACAGTTTAACGTTTATCTTATGGTCATACTCATACATAATTTATGATCACGATGGTCCCCCCATCCGCCATTCCCTTTTCTTAGCTTACTTTTCTTCAGAACTGTAGTATAAGTGAGTATTAAGTAATCTGGGTACAGATGTCTTTTTGCTGATTTCAGCACTTGTTGTACTTTGGATATTACAGACGTCGACGCACAGTTATTTTTTTTATGGTGTACACCGCTAAAAATTCAAACATGGAAAATCCCATATATCGGACATTTTGAGAAAAATGCTTACCATTCTCCAATATGGAAGACCCTCGGCCCTCTAGCCACCATCGCGTGTAGTTTTTGTTTCAAACAGTTCTGCGAGATGTGTTGTAGAGACCAGTCCCAATTGTAATCGTCATATTTGCAAAAATAAGCCGCACATTTCACAATTTCATTCCAAGTACTTCGGTTGAACGCCATTCCCATATTATGTTTGCTGCTTATCCAGGGAGTAATTTCTACCTGCAACACAAACATTAGTAAAGACAATATGTAACAATAATGTGACAATATTTTTAAAAGTCCACGTGACATTGTCCTAGAAATTAAATTGATCTTACGATACAAAAAGATTAAAAAACAAATATTTAACGTTAAGATTGATCATTAAAAATTATGCGGTGATATCACCTCTTCGTTTTTTAAATTTCAAATAATTTTGCATCCACAATTATTATGATTTCATTTTGCCTGTTACCCTTAAACTTCTTATCGTTGGCAAAAAAAACATTTTTGCTTATCGAAAATATTTAGGCCTTCGATTTTTTTTTTTGAAACATCCTTGCATGGTCATGTATTTTAAATCATAATTATCACTGATGTGTTATGTTGAATTTATATATTCTACATTGCTACCATGCCATTTGAATTGAATTCAGTCTTAGGTATTGTTATAGTTCCACACAGTTGGACCACATACATAAAAACGGTTTATATACATGTCTTATATGCACTTAATCTTGACTAAGTTACATCAAATTTATCATTCCATTGTATTTTAAGTATAGTTCAACCTTATTAAGCAAGCGCAGAATTCACTTTACAAAATCACAAACAATTCATCATATATACATGCATTTTTCTCAGGTTCCTTGATAAACTACCAGTTGTAAGTAGTAGCATAATCTTCAAGTCCTCAACTTTTGAATGGTTGAAAAAACACACAAAACAAAATCTCGCCAAAACGGACCTCGCTTTAGAAAGGTTTCTTGTATAACAAGACAATTTTACTTTAAAAAATGCATTTTTTAGTATTTTGAAGTAAAATGCAAAAAGAAACGATTTTCCACAGAACCAAATCAATCTTCCACATCACATCAAGCAGAATGAAAGCAGGCAAAAAGCTACCTTTTGCGAGTGCTGATACAAAGACGGTAACACCTGAAAAGTCCATGATGGCTGAATCTGGCCCAACTGTTTTACCGATTGCTCTTTGAGAGCGCGCAAAGCTTCTTTCTGTAATTTATAATGTAATTTGATGCTTTAATCTCAATAATGATAGTTTTAGAAATAGAAAAGAACATTTTAAAATTAGGATGTTCTTTAAGGCAGATTAGAGCCATAGAGATGTGCGAGTGTTTCGATTTATCTTCATACTTATGATAGTGCTTCACAAACATCAGTTTAAATTTATAACTGAACCAATATATCTTACCTTTTTTGAGTCACCATAGTAATTGTAAGTTTTTAAATATGTTCCTAGAGATAAAATATTGCAATGCCTACAAGCCTCCCTGCAAGTTTTTTCCATAAGTTTTAAAACATGTATAAAATCTTGAGCAACATAATGATCCTCTTCTAAAAATAACACTAGTCCGGTGTGATTTCTCGTGGCCTCTAGTTGATTGAACACATGATTCACTTTCCACCACCAGTGATGCTTTGTTTGAGTAAACTTTGCTTCTCGATAGTGACCATATAGGTCTGGATACAAGGCGTTATTGCATTTGTTTTGCAATGCCCTAAAATAAAAAAAACTGTGCAGTGCACAGAAAATGTTTTGTAATTCTCAATATACTTTTCTTTTTTAATATCTCTTGGGCAGTCAGCGGGATCCTCACCGGGAAACTCGCGGGGATGAGTTTGTATGGAAAATGGATAAAATATCTGTATAATCTTGCAAAAATCTATGCTCTGTACCAAGCTATTTATTTCTTCATCATAGTAATCATGAGAGAAGACAATCAATGCCTGTGAAATATCTCGGGCTTGTGCAAGACTCACAATGAGGTGCCTCAAATATGTTATTCGATCATGAATCTAAAGTTAACAAAAACAGATATAAATTTCATTAAATTTTAGCATTAGTTTACCTGTACAACAATAACTATAGAGTCGTTCTGCAGAGGTCCAAAAGTATCTTCGTTGTAAACAAGTTGTTGCTGATTATATTGTGCTATATTTCGTTTGATTTCTGAAATGTTGAGTATAGTCTTGAAATAACCTATGTTACTGTAGGTTCCGTTTGGACCTATGACTGTAAAATTTTTAGGCTGCGGTGATAAAAATTTGTGCAAAACAGCGGGAACCATGCTAAGTATAGCTGCTTGAGAGTCATTTATTTCCGAATATGGTGACTGGGATGTACCAAAATCCAAGAAATTTACTTGAACCCATACAAATATTACTACAAATAATATCAAACCAGCTCGAATCCATGTTGTACTACTTCGACGTCGCCAAAGCTGGCTACGTCCGTTGCTCATTATATCACATGTCTACTTTTAATTGACCTAGAAGAAAAAACAAAAACAATAATGAAATAAAACTACCAAGGGAGGACTGACTGGCGTTTAGTTTAATCGCCAATTACAATTGAATCAGAATTTCCCAGCTAGGTGATTTAAACATACATTTAATATTTATTTGTTTAATATTTATATTTACTCATGGTTTTAACAAGAAAATACTTGTGTAATAGCACTTTTATTGCATGAATTTCCAATGTGCGTGGTAACTTCCCCAGAGATTAAGAATAATTTAATACATAAAATATTGATCCATCCGTAGCCTAAATCTAATCAAAAAGATGCTTATGCTCCAAAATAAATCATTTAATTAATTAAAAGGTCATATTATATAATTAACAGAAGTAATTAGCAGATTTACTTTTATAAACTTTGGGAACCGCATTGCAATAATTTTAATGTTATCTATATGCATTAACAAAACTACTATAATATTATCTAACTTAATAATTAGAATGAGAACTGCTTTATAGAAATGGTGTACACACATATATATATATATATATATATATATATATATATATATATATATATATATATATATATATATATATATATATATATATATATATATATATATATATATATATAAATTAAAAAGGATTGAGACTCTTTGGTTTTGTCGTACGATAATAAAATTTAGCTACTAAACATAAAAATATGATTTAATTTTTTTATTTCCAATTTCCCATGTAACTGTTGTGGTCGCTATACAACTCACGTGATTTAATCAGCATATAAAGATTTTATGGTAATACGTATTTAATTCAAATTATAAGAGCAACAGCAAGTCACGAGACTAAATAAGATGCAGAAGCACAAAGATACAAGACAAAAATAAATTTGTATTGTTTTGGAATACCTTCAAGTCTTCAATATCAAATTTAAGCAAAGTCTTACATTTATCCGATTAATAACAGTAAGACTTACATGTTTCTCATATATTTTCAACATTTTAAAAATATTTTCTCAATTCCATCCGAAGCCTAACAGTTATTTGTTTATAACAACACTTATTTTACTTTTTGCAATACGAAGCATAGAACAAACTGTCAAAATAAACTCTCATAGTTCAAAATAAGAGAATTGATGTAGATCAAGGATACAGAATATTTGCGGGTTGGACTGCTTGAACACAGATGGAGCTGACTGTTAGATTTAATTGAATGACATTTGCCTGATATTTTGAATGATTTAAATATTTGTAATTTGTTTTGCCATACTATATTACCCTATCAACTGGGCCATTTCCGCCAGTGTGTTTACCAGCCTACGTAAATACAAAAAAGGAGAGATTCATTACATTTGGTTAATATTTATTTATAAAATACACTATATACTCGCGGTATTTTTCAATATATGTTTAAACAGCACCTACATGATTGTTTTCAGTAGTGTTTCCTTTCAAATTTTTAAATATGTGGTTTTCCGGTTTTCAGTGCTCTAGTAGGGTATTCCAATGCCGGTCGGCAAATGCAGTTGAGGACTATGCCAAGAATTGTATTGGTCTAGCCACCTAAAATATTGTAAAAAAATAAATCTACAAAGTAACAAATAACAGGAATTTATCAGATTTATACCTAATTCGCATACAATTTTCTATCCGCTTCACTTACCTTTGTTCGTCTTCTGACAGAAATTTGTGATACCCTTTCCTTTTCGGTGATTTTTTCATTTTAAATAACCGTTTAATCCTCTTGAAAAAATTGCGCGCATCAAAGTTTAAATAGAAATATGGCCGCAACTCGGCCATTTCAAGTGTCGAATAGAACAAGCCACTCCGGATATTTAGTAAATAAACGCATTGAGACTACGTTAACTCTGCTCTGCATTTATTAATCTAAATGTCTAGCGTTCAGGCACATTACATACATAGGGAAAAATTATCAGAAACATAAGAATACTTCTAAATAAACGATAGTTGTTAAGTAAATATTTATAAATTTTTATTGTCGTAAAAACAGCAGATAACGAAACAATAAGGCCGTTTGTTGGTAGTTCATGTAATGGGGATTATGCGTTGAGAAAATTCTATTTACTTAAATCGTAATGACATTGTTCCTACAAAATAGGTACCGACAGAATTGTTTATATTTGTACGAGAGACTTTGTTTATTTATTTTTACATACAACATATTTTTAGTGAAAATATGAAATTAGAGGGTGATTGTACATTGTTTAATAAAATTTGTGATAAATGCTTAGAAATAATTTAAATATTAGAAATTAATATACTGTATTTCTTTGTCACGTATAAAAACCTCTAAATAACACTACAAAATAAGCAAACATTTTCTAGCCGTAGCATAAAATTCTTAGTTTGATCTTGTTCTTCCAAAAATACTTATTTCAAATACTCAAATACTCCCAAAATTCAAGTTTTAAGAAGCAATTGAAGCTTAATTAGTTTGGGAAACTGTTTTGCGTTTTTCAAGCGCTTTGGTCACTTTCTAGCACCTATTCAATCAATAATGGCAATAGTATCCAATTTTGGGACTTTTATCCCTTTTACAACGTACTTTTCACTGAGAAAGGGTTCTATAGTATGCAGTGTATTTCTGGCCCCCTTTCTGAAAAAAAAATCTAAGAAATTATATGCGTACTAGAAACCAAATGCTATAATAAAAAGGAAAAATATAGATATATAAGTGTGGTGTTAAAACACCCATGAATATTTGAATCCTCTTCATATCATTGCGTAAAGATAAAATTTGTTGTATTGATAAGTTGCTGCAATCTGCAGTACACCTCTGTAACCATCAAAAGGGAAATTGCTAATTATTTCAAAAACTATTTGTAACATAAAAATATGCCAACAGCTGTTTTAATTTTATATTGATTTGCGTTATTTACCAAATTTTGTAGAAGCAGTGGCGTACTTTTTCTCTAAGAACTAAGAAACACATATATTTCTACGTTATTGTAAGTTTGAATTTATCTTTTAGCGTTCCGCTTATATAAATAAAAATCTATAGTTACTTTAAACACTCTGTATTACGAAATAAACACTTGCAAACCTATATTCATATGATTTTTTAAAATTATTTTAAGTTGTTTTTTTTTTTGCTTTTTGCAGCAGAAAACAATTCGCTTTGACCCAATTAAATCGCTCAAAAACAATAACATTGCTTTTAAATCGTAATAACTGATACGTTTATTTAATTTAGCACATGGTTAATGGCCGTTAGTTTATGAGTTGTGATATTTCTGCTCTGAGTGTTTTATTTATAACAACGTCGAATTTAATTTGTGTTTATATGTTTGGGCAGTGCTTCCCAAATTTGAGAAAATAAGAAAATAAGTGAATGCACAAAGAAATTTGTTAGTTGATAGTTATATAATTAGTTATAACCAACACATACCATTGAATGGTGCTGATTTTTTGTTTTCAATTATGTATTTCAATTTGTATTTGTATTTCAATTTGTAATACCATAGTTAGAAACTTGTATTGTAAATGGACGTTAAGGGTATTTATTTGAAGGAATTGCAGTAATAAGGCAATTGTAGGTGTTTAGTTAAATCCACATTTATTTTTTATGTAAGTTTTTTATATTTATATTATAATATCTACAAGAAATGTACACCGAGTTTATAATACAGTTTGTTTAATAATTTAAGGAAAATTTACAAACAGAACAAACAATAATATGTTACAATTATATTAGTTTGCGGTAAAATGTATTCATCGCGTTGAAATTGCGAAATGTATAATTTCAAATTGGCTTGGGACCGGCTCGCAAACTAAATAACGATGAACACACCTTATAATAATAAAAATATGACTACAACGTTAAATTATCATAACAAATAATCAACAAATTTAATAGCTTTTTCTATAATTTAAACAAATGACAATTCGTGTGGCAACTTCGTCTTATTTATGTGACCGGTCAGTCAATGTGGTACGCTAATAATGCCCAAATTGACTTTTCAGAAGAAAGTATTTTTGGCACTAAGTATCTAGAACAAAGTGGTTTAGGGGATTGTTGATACTGTATACGATTAACTGCAGTGATAATATATAATATATAATATATGAAACATTGTTCGGCAACAGATGTTAAAAGTTTTTAATTACACTACATGTATATTGGGAAGTAGTATATACTTACAAGTATTAGATTAATAATTCGTTTGAGAAATGGAATTGTCGTATTTTTTTCCCTGTTTGAGTAAAATTTAATTTTTCTTTGCCCCGCATTACACAGCAAAATCTTTTGGATTACTTACTTACTTATTGTTATACTTTCATTAGTAATATACGGGGCTGTCATATAGCCGACAGTAGGTATACATATACAGATATAAATAAGTTAGTGCTTTTTTTATCTTACAATTTATCTATGACGTGCGGAATTTTATTACACACCGGATACGTTTAGTTTAAGCATTGAAATTCAGTTTTGGTAAAAATACTGTTTCGACACGTTTGAGAAATTGAACATTTTCTAATAAATATTTGAGGTTTACATAAATATGCGTCTAAGGTCTGTGGGTGACGTAATCATGCTACATTGGGGACATACTTTCTTGCTGCCCTGTAAAATACAACGTTCAGTTTCATCTCAGGTTCAATATACTAAGAAACGACTCACCAAAGTATGCAACCAGCACTCTTCGCAATGGACGTGCCAACAGACTGTTGATATGACTGGTTTCTTGTAATGTTCCTAAAAAGAACCGACTTACACTTTGCGAGCTGATATACACGGTTTTACACCCAACCCATTGCTTAAAAGAATCTGTCAACTTGCTTATTTTAAATGGATCATTCCGTATATTATTACATTTTGAGATTCTGTGTGAAATTCTAAACATATCTTATGTATAAAGTCCTATACCTATATCTAGCTGTTTTCGAAATATATGACCTTGAAAAAAAAAATGTCCCTTCAGCTTAATCAACTTTGAAAGTGCGTATTTTTGTAATTTTTGAAAATTTAATTGTTATAATTGGCAAAACGCAAAAAAAGAGTCGTTGACATTTTTGTCATTTTCATTGTAATATTTAATATTCACATTTTCATTGTCGCTAAACTTGTTTTTTTCAAACACCCTGTAACTTTAAATGTAATTAAGTCCAGGATATATTCGCAAAAATTAGTTTTTTTCCGTTCACATACTTGGCTATCAAAAAACAATTATTACTATTATGATCAGTATTATTACTATACTAATTATTAGTTGTCATGTTTGACAACAGAACACAATATTTGTACTTGGATTTGGTAACACTTAAAGTTATAGGCTGTCTCATTTAAACGAGTTTAGCCGCTTTGAAAATGCGAATGTTTGTGGTCACCCTGTATAAAAGTAGAGAGCAACAATAACAAAAACGTGGATTTAAGCCTCTGTTTTTTTTTCATTTTGCTAAATATGAATGAAGACAAAATTTACAGAAATTACAAAAATATTTAAAGTTGGTTAGATATAGGTATAGCACATTAGACATAAGATATGTTTAGAATTTCACAAAGAATCTCAAAATGTAATAATATACGGAGTGCTCCATTTGAAATAAGCAAATCGACAACAGCAACTTCCGGTTGAAGCGGAAGTGACAGAAGTTGAAAATATTTTTAAAAAGAAGTGCAATTGGCACGTGGCTTGGTCTAAATTACATTTCAATAAGTTTTTTATTGAACGGGTTGGGTGTAATCATTGTAGTGGTGGTGGAATCCTTATAATAACACGCAAATTCAAGAAAGAAAATGGTGTTTCTAGCTCATTAAAGTGTTAATGTTTGAATTCGGGCGATGACACTCCTTGTATTAATTGAATCCCTTACCAAACAAATTAAACACTTATATTCCTCAACGGACTCGGTAGTGCTGGCTAACTCTCCCCCTTCCGCTTCTAATTGCCTAATTCTATTTCTAAGTTCTTCTATTATTTGAGCCCGACTGCTGGGCTCAGCATCCGAAGTACTGACATTACTATCACATTGTTGACCGTGGACCTGAGATCCTTGACGTTCTAATTTAACCTCTACATCGCCACTAGAATTCACCGTTGCCACCTGGAATTCGATAGTGTGTTGAAATCACATTTTGTTGTTTTTGTAAATCCATTACCTGAGACTGCTGAAGTCCATCTTTTTCGCTATTTTCCTTGATTACTACGTCCGATTCGGAATATTGGGAAGGCCCGAAACTGTGGTCTTCAGGTTCATCTCCGTCCACTACAACATCATCACCTTCATTGTCAACTTCTGTTATTCTACTTGCTGCAGCCACCAATGAAGTTGTTCGTCTTCGTTGACTCTCGTGCCATTCTTCTAATTCGGAATCCCCTTCGACGTCTACCGTTTCATCTTCATCGTTATGATTCTGAAACAATAAAAATTCACAATATCTCTTTTCACTAATAAATGTAGAAAATTACTTTTCGGGAGCATTGCTCCACGTGCATATTTAATTCTTCTTGGGTCCTATGAGGTCGTCCGGTGCAAATAGGACAGCCATCGTCTGCTTTTCTCTTGCGGATCTTCAATCTTAGTCGTCCTTGTCGATTGGTTTTGATCCTCTGAAAAGTCTGTAAACATTCAATGCGTTAGCAAGTCAGAGGAATTATCAATTCGCTCTTTGCCTACTTCCCAACGTCCTTCGGGACCACTATCACCTGGCAAGGCTGGTGGTCTTCCCGGTTCTGGTCTGTTTCTTTTCCTCGAAGCTGCGATGCCTGTTCCGTTCAGCTTGTACAACCTTTCTAACTCTTGCATGAAGTGACTTTCGAAATCACCTGGTGATATGCTAATTCCACACACGGGACAGCTAGATGGATCTCGTTTTTTCTTATTTAAAACTAGGTCTGTAACAAAATTGCGTTTGTTATTGACGACTAGTCAAAATTTTCCTAAAAGTAAAATTTATTCTCCTTAACACTACAGCATTCTAACAAACAAATTAACCTTTAAAATAAAGTCATTTTAAAAAAATTTATGTATTTTTTCCAAAAAATTAATTCCTAATTATATGAGTAGCATAAGATAGTTCCAGATGTGTTTAATAGGATTAAGGTCTGCAGAGTTTTTTGGTTGTGTATTATCATGTTGTGGTATAAATTTTGGACTCGGTTTAACTGTGATCTTATAGCTCTTTCTGGGTCGCACTCCAGATTCGTGGAGTCTGTTTTTGTGGATATTCGCATTCCTGAAGCATGTCTCACCAAATTATAATCTTCACTCGCTGTTGACGCCCTTTCTCTTGGAAGATAAGGTCTTCTGTAACTATGCCAGACTCTGATATCCTCCAATAAGGGTATATATTATTGAATTATGAAGGCAGAAGAAAGCCATTCGTGTCGTTCCCAATATAGGATATATGTCAATCTAATTTTCAAAAATTTAAAGTGATGCTTCTTCCTTGCATTTTTATCTACTATCAGTGCTTAGACGACCAAAATTTAAACAATCTGTTAAAGCATACCCACAGTGGCATTGTTTTTACTCAGTACGAGCATACATGGACACTGCCAACTTGATGCCTTATGAAGTAGTGTACAAGATAGGATTTTTTCTCTTTTATGTGTTCCACTTTCTTTTTTTAATGTATTGTATTTTTATGACTTGCTACAATTGTATGATTTCTGTATGAAACGTAGTTGAGTTTTGGTGGTGAATGGCTTTGACAACATTGAGAATAATAATTCTTTCATTTTCTCAGCAAAGAGTTCAGAAATACTAGATATTTTCAAGAATGAACTCTGCCGACAACTGCAGAACAGTAACTTTAATTCCAATTTTAATCACTAAGGCACAGATAGGTCAACTACCTGTCACTTTGACAATTATCATGGTGTACTACGCCCATTTTGATTACTAAGTTTAACAGTTCAATTATGATTTATAGCCGTCTTGCATTAATAAATATACTTGTAAAATACATTGAACATATTTATTATTGGTCAAAAACTATATCTATGAGGTTAGCGCCAAAACTTGCCTGCCTGACATAGATGCAGCTCCAGTATCACGATAAAACTTTTTCTTCTTTTAAATATATATCTTACTAGGCTTCGAAAAAAAAATGAAGTCTTGCGACAAATTGGTTTTTTATTGACAGAATTTTAAACAAGGCGTGTCGCAAATTCAGTATAGGGCAGTCATAAAGTTTTTGACAAAAGAAGGGTTAGCACCTAAAATTATTGAAGAAAGGCAGGATGATGTGTACGGCCAAAGTTCTCCTTCGTATTCTGTAGTGAAAGAATGGGCAAAACGTTTTCGAATGGGGCAGGAGTCCATTGAAGATGATTCAAGAACTGGTCGACCAATGGAGGTCATAACGGAAGATATTGTTGCGATTGTGGAAGAGATGGATTGAGTGATCGACGTTTAAAGGTCAAATAAATCTCAGAAATTACTAAGCTTTCTGATACAAGTGTTCGTCGAATCCTGCATGATCATTTAGGTATGCATAAGGTTAGTGCAAGATGGGTTCCTAAAAACCTTTCGGCTATTCAAAAACAACGCCGTCTCGAGTGTGCGCGGTCTTTTTTGGAACTCTGTGGGTCGGAACCGAAGCCTGTGATAGAAACTATTGTAACGGGAGATGAAACTATGGTTCTTTATTATAACCCTCTATCGAAAAAAGAATCAATGCAGTGGCGTCGTAAGGGTGAAGCACCTCCAAGAAAATTCAGAGTCTGAGAGTCAACAAAAAATGTGATGGCCACGATCTTTTGGGATTGTGAAGGAATTCTTTTGATAGATTTTAAAGAAACTAACACCACTGTCAATGGTAAATATTACGCAACATTATTGCATAAATTGCGAGACTGCATACTTGTAAAACGTCGACGAAAACTGACCAGAGGCGTGCGTCTTTTGCACGATAATGCACCTGCCCATACTGCTGGTGTTGCACAAGCTGCCATTTTAGAGTGTGGGTTGTAATAGATAGATCGTCCTCCCTATAGTCCAGATATCGCCCCCATCGACTATTATTTGTTTGGATATTTAAAATAGGACTTACGTGGACCGCGGTTTAACGACGAAGTTGAGTTAAAAGAGGCTGTTTTAGCTCATTTTGCAAACAAACCAAAAGAATATATTTTTTAAGGGATTGAGTTGTTAATAAAGAGATGTAATAAGTGTATTGAAGTTAAGGGGGATCATATTTAAAAATAAAAAAAAATTGTTACTCTACTTTGTTTCTTTCATATTCAGGCCCGGAAATTTTGGCGCTGCCCTCGTAGCTAGTTACATATAATAATATTTATTATATATGAAAATCGCTTCGCCACCCGTATGCGGAAAACAAAGTAAACTGTTTCCTGTGTTAAGTTCTATTGCCATTCTTTGGTAATTTGACTGGTGATATTTATTTATTCAAAAGAAAGCAAAAAGAATGAAACTTTCCGTAAATATCTTCACACACCTACAGATTTCCAGATTAAACTAATTTTAATGATTAAGTTTGGGTTGTACCAATTTATTATTTTCAATTCTTTATAAACGAGTTTCATTAAGAAATTTTCCAGAAATGCTCCTTACGGTATATTTTTACTAGCGAATTTATTAAAAAATGTTTAATTTAAATTCAAAAAACGTTTTTATTCATTTTTTTTTCGTACAACAGTCACGATGAAGCATTAGATATTTTAAGATGATAATAATATTTCCCTATTCCTGCCTTTGGCGGTTTTTGAGATATTAATAATTTTCGATATTTTTCTGCTGAAACTGGCGATAATTTAAATTCTTATTGTTGGGTTATTTGAGTATTCAGAGAGCTGAAATTTTGACTGTAATTTGGCAGTTCCTTTCTTGTAGCCACTTTACACTAATTGAACTTATATTACAACAGCATATTATTTGTGAAAAATGTTTAAAAGGAAATATTTCAAAAAGTAAAAATATTAGGCATATACAACTTTATATAAAATTGCCTTAATTTTTGATTCTAAATATGACAAGATTATAAAAATGAGTAGTTTCCATTAAAAAAAAAAGGTTTTTCGGCGATTTTTTTAATTTCATTTTTAATCTTATTTTTCGCGTTTCCTGTATTATTATGTATTAAATTTATTCGTTGTTCGAGTTCTTTGTCTACGACAAAAATTACTAGAGCGACACGATAAATGCTTCCGAATGAAGAAAGTCTTGGAAACGTCATTCTTCGCATAAAAAATGTCAGAAACGGTTAGACTGAGGTATTGGACATTATACACAAAATATGTCTAGACCTTTTCTATAGAATTCAAAAATGAAGTAATATACCAGGCGTTCCATTTACGATAAGAAAGTTGATACTCGCCCACGAAAAATGAAACACCCTGTATTTACAACATTACAATTAATTTTTGTATTTAACTGTTGGCTCCATTCCCTACAGTTTCTGATATAAGTGCCTCAAGATAAACGTCCCACCCCATACATTTTTTTCGAAATGGAGTATTTGTTTATTATCAACTATTCTGACTGATAATTCAAACCAATTTCATAAAATAGAAATATAAGCAGCATTGACAAACAAATGTTTCATTAACGAGATAAAAAAATGAATTGAAATTGATGAAGATTATTAAACTGAAATTATGAAAAACGTTTTCATTATCCATGGACAGTGTCGACGGATTAAAATACAAAAGGTTTATATAGGCTCAAACTTTCGGTTCACGCGTATTAAGTCAAAAAGTGAGAAAAATTTAACGATATACGAGTTGTCCCATTGCAAACGTTTAAGTTGTCCTTACTTTTCGAAACGAACGGCCCTAAAAATATTTTAAATTGGCAGAGGAGACTTAACAACCTATATGGAAAAATTTCAGCAAAGTCTACTTCCCGTCCCATTAATCGTGACACACCCTGTATTTGTCTTATAATGACAGCATAAAACTTAATTTTTTGAATTTTTGGTGAGCTTGAATTTTACGATTAACTACACACAACTTTCTTTACTTAAGTAGTGCCCACACTGTTTTAATTTTACATTGATTTGCGTTATTTACCAAATTTTGAAAAAGCAGTGGCGTACTTTTTCTCTAAAAACTAAGACACTGCAGATGGTTACACATATAGTTCTACGTTATGGTAAGTTTTAATTTGTTATTTTTGAGCGTTCCGCTTATATAAAGAAAAATCCATAATTATTTTAAACACTATGTATTACGAAAAAAACATTTGTAAACCGATATTTTCAGTTGTTTTTTTTTGCTATTTGCAGCAGAAAACAATTCGCTTTGACCCAATTAAATCGCTCATAAACAATAACATTGTTTTTAAATCGTAATAACTAATATGTTTATTTAATTTAGCAAATGGTTAATTGCGGTTTGTTTATGAGTTGTGATATTTCTGATCTGAGTGTTTTATTTCTAACAATGTCAAATTTAATTTGTGTTTATATGTTTGGGCAAAGCTTCCCAAATTTGAAAATCGTTAATCAACTAACTTTGGTATTATTAAACTTTTTTTTTTTCAAAAATTGAATTCTTATTTGGATATTTCCACTTTCCACGAACTAAGTGCATAATCTTGATAGGCTTTTGTGCTATTAAAAAGATAATCACGGCTTTAATACAAAATTCATTGACATGCACAAAGAAATTTTTTAGAATACTATTTTTGAGTTATAACAGATTTTTTAAGAACGCTCTCTATTTTTCTTTACCACTGAATCCTGCTGGTTTTTTATTTTCAATGATGTAAATCGATCCTTTATCTTTGGAATACCAAAATCAGAAACGTGTATTGTAACTGGACGTAAAGGGCATTTATTAGAAAGAATTGCAGTAATAAGTCAATTCTAGGTGTTTAGTTACATTAACATTTATTTTATAGTTATGTTTTTTATATTTATATTATAATATCTACAAGAAATGTACAGCGAGTTTATAATACAGTTTCTTTAATAATTTAAAGAAAATCTACAAACAGAACAAACAATAATATGTTACAATTATATTATTTAGCTCTAAAATGTATTCATCTCGTTGAAATTGTTAAATGTATACTTTCAAATTGGCTTGGGACCGGCCTACAAACTAAATAACGACGAACACACCGCATAATAATAAAAATATGAACATGACAGCATAAAACTCTATTTTTTGAGTTTTTGGTGAGCTTTCAGTGTACGATTGACCATTCAGAAGTTTCTTTATTTACGTAATACCCACATTGCATCGATAATTCTGCCTCCACCTGAGCTAGGCTCTTTGGGAAAAATAAGTAATGGAGTACTTAAGTGGCGAAGAAAGAATAAACAAAGGGAACTAAGATACAAAAATATATCAAGCGGGAATCTGTTTTATCCCTGCGAAAAGCTGTGAAATATATTAGCATTTGTCATTTTAATAGTCGCAGGGGTAGATTGGCGGATTTGTCTGAAACATCGACGAAGCCCGCATGTTGGGGCACCTGCGGGCCTATATCCAGCAGGAGTTTCAAAACGTATTTATAGATTTCTTCGAACTATTATCATTTTCATGTATCTGATGAAACGGCGTGGAACTATAGATTGTGTTCGATTTTTGGAGTTTGTGGAGGGAGCTACTTTACTATCAAAGGAAAAAATCATTTTCTTATGATATTGCTCAATTTTAATGTCGATCAGACTCAATCAGTATTGGACAGCAATTATAGAAATGAGCTATACTGCTGTTAAAACAGCGATATCTGATAAAATACTTTTCATCTTTTAATACAAAGAATTAACCTTCTCTAGCTCTCTTGTTCCTTGTAATTGTAATCGCCTACATTTCAAATATGCACTTAACGCTGCTTGCGGTATTTGAACTGTTAACCCATTTCGTCCCAGTTATCACATCCAGGAAATATTTTTGCACATCCATTTAGACATTTTATTATTATCACTACTAAAGGACATAAAACCGTAGAAATCGCTAATTTATGTGTAACGGAAAGATCTTATATATGACTTCAAAAGTTAACAAAAGCGGTACATAAATTTGTATCACATTTTCAAGTAAATCCAAAATAGTAAAAAAATATTTTGGATTTGTATTGCCATTTTTGTTAAGTCTATAGCATGTAGATTGTATTGCAGAAAACATACATTGGAATAGTATATTGATTATGCTTTATTTTTTGAAAATATTTACTGGTGCGTGAATGCACCACTCGTTTTATCTGTGAAACAAAACTTTGTTATTGCAAGTCTAGACAAGTCAGCGCATGTAGACTAAACATCCAACAATTAGTGTGTTCTTTAGTATTAGTTTGTGCCTTGTGCAGTGAACGTTACAGCAGGTAAAATATCGCATTTCCGAGGTATTTGACTCAAAAGGAATCAGAGGCGGCTATAGAGGAGATCGTGATGGATGAGGAAAATAACAATGAAAGTCGTAAGTATTGGATTTACGTATTCTTATGAATTGTAGCATTCCATTGTAAATTTATGCTAAAAATAACGTGAAAAAATATTTACAGAACATATTGACGCTTTCTGTATTCCACACGACGTGGATACATTGACTGACGAAGAAGATATGAACGATAACATAAATCTACAAGAGTTTGGGGAACCAACTGATATAGTTGGAATGATACAGCTGTCCTTCAACAGTCCTGTAATTCATCGACTACTGAACCTGAATTGGATTCATCAGATGATGAAACCCTGGAATTCAAAAGAAGATATATGCTTTCTGCAAACGACAGGCTTGCCTTTACTGTCAAATGGAAGAAAGGTCAGATTGAGTACACACACACACCTATATCCGATGAATTGAGATCATGTGAGGAACTAAAAAATAGGCTTTCAGGAGAAACTCCGCTTGAAATATTTTTTATGTTTCTTGATGACAAAGTGATTGATTTGATTTTAAACCTTACATTGCTTTGTGACTTTTAAAAATTGATAAAACAATTACTCAAAAAAATCTTGCACCTGCCATAGATGAAGTGCGTTATGATAATCAAGGTCACCTCATGATTGTTCATGCTAATAAAGCCGGAAGATGTAGAATCTGCCACAGCCACACAATTTACGTTTGTAATAAGTATAATGTGCATTTATATACTTCATGCTTTGTAAAATATCAGCAAAAAGGTATCCCATAAGGGTGTGCGCTCACGCACCATAAAATATTCTGCGTTTTTTTGTATCAAATCAGGTTCTATTTGGAAAACAATCCACTTTTAGTTGTTTTCTGTCGAATTTTAACTTTCTTTTGTATATTTATGTATAAATTATATGTTATATCTTATGTGCCCCTAAACATTATTTAATGTTTTTTCCCAGTGGTTCGTTTACGCACCAGTATTTTTTTGTATGTTTTTTTGCAACACATGAAATTTATTTTTAAGTGCAACAAAATAAATAATTTCGGAGCATTTGTTCTTGCAATTGGAAGGTATCTACTCAAATCAATACCCGAACAATATGCGGATCATATTTTTATAGCCATATGTTTTTTCATTTATATGTTTCATATTATGTGTTCTGTAAATGCAGGTTCATAACGTTTATAAACCATTAATAATAATAATTGATAAAATTCATCTTTGTACCGAAAGTCTCAGTACTATACTTACTTTTTTTGTTGTTGTTATTATATCAATTGAAGATTGTTAGTTAAACTAGAATGTCGAGCAAATTTGCATATTTATGTTCAAAACAAAACCTAATTGTTTTTATTAATCTTGAGATCATTCCATAATTAGTCCGCTGGGGGTTTAAAGGCAATAAATGTGGCTCGACGAATTTAATAAGAAAATTTCGAGTGCTTAGCCCTCTAAAGAAGATAATATTGGCGCCTTTGCAAGTCGAATTTCCAACATTTACGGAGCCACTTAGTGTTTATAACAGATTTAATTAATTAATTTGAACGGCCTAACAGCCTTTTGACTGTTATTACTCCATTGCTACGGGGTGGAGTCAAAAAGTAAGAGTTTACGCAGAATATTTTTCATCTTGTGGGATCTTAACGAATATGGGTACAGATATGGTTAGTAATTGGTGCTGATCTTCAACTGTGCTGGCAACATTTTTCATTATTTTTTAAATAGTAATATATAGTGTGTAGCAGAGTGGTATTTCGAAGAAAATTATCAAACGGCTAACGAAAATTGCGTTTTTTTTTTTAATAGGATCACCAGTATTATAGCGAGCTTAATCGATTCTTAGACCTAGTTGACAGATATAGACGAGTAAAAGAAAAAAAATGACGATGCATGTGTGATATTTATTGAAAGTTGGAGAAGTAATATACAGCGGGCTCTATTAAAAAAAAAACTGAATGCCAATGGAATTCGTAATATTCGACAGACTGAATATGTTGGAATTCAGGATATTGTGCGCAGTTCACTTTATATTTGGTTTTTCTAATATCGTTTTCAGACTTCAATAACAGTTTGCTGAAACATAAAACCCTTTTATTTGTGTATACAAATATTAATGTAATATATATTTGTATACATTGTATACATTTGTATATTTATTTCTTTTTTAATGTGAATCATTTTTTTTATTAACAATTTTTATAATAGTTGATGCGTTTTTTGTATATTTATGTCCATTCATTCGATTTTCCAAAAGTTGGCTTGTCATTCTAATATGTTTTTTTTTGGGTATTTTAAATATTGTATTGAATTTACGTAATTTGATTTCTTTGTAACTGGAATTTTACTTTTTAATGGAGTAAAAATTGATTTTATTGCTTTGTGAGGTTCGCGACTAAAAATATTTATTGCAATATATTTCTGATTAATTGTATTATTTTTTGATATTTTATTTCTATTATAACACATTTATGATCGCTGTTTAAAAAAATGATATTTTTCGGGAAATGATTTTCAATCAAAATTGGTTTGGCTTTTGATAAAATGTTTCATCTATATTCTGGTGACGTTAGTATTATAGCATGATCTGTCAAACCAATAATAACATTTTTTTTTTATTTCTGTGGTGATTAGAATTATAACTTAGATAAGATTTCTTATTAAAGTTAAGTCAAGAAAATTTACTTTTACAATTTTTTCAATTTCAATGATAAAATTATTAACAGCATTAAGAATGTCATTAACGTGATTTTCTGGTATAGCTGTTAAACGTTAAAAAATATATATTATAATTTAAATTTTCATGATATTGTAAACAAATATTATTTAATGTTGGGTTAACTGTTTCTATAAATAAATCCCACATTTTGGTAAAATTGTAGTAGTGATATATATACTACTACTAATATTGTCTAAACACGAACCAAAACGAAAACTATTTTAGAAATATAATTGGATAGGTATTAACTTGCCCAATAAATATATTGGCCAACTTTTAGAATATCTTATAAATGGACATAAATATACTAAAAATGCATCAACTGCTTTACATAAACCCGAAAATTTAACAAACCACGAATTTAATTTCAAAGAAATTAAAATTTTAACACAAGATAATAATTATGAAACATTGACGATAATTGACAAACAATTAAATAAACTCTTAGCACCTATTAATAAACATAAACTTTAAAGTCAAAATATTCATGTCGGTTATTTAATATTTGAACCCTCCTAATTGACTAAAAATATTACTAGGGCATGTAAATATGTTTATATAAAATAAATAATTTATATAATATTTGTATGTATTTTAGATTCTTGAATTGTATTTGAAAGTTTGAATAAAACATAGCTTTATTGAGACCACCCGGTATAATGAAAGTACCATGAATTTTTTCAAAAAATACTGAAGTTGGTTTTTTCTTTATTCTCTATTTAAACAAATTTTTTTGTATCTGCTGTTAGTAGAAAACGTATAACAAAAATAAAACCGGGAATAAGTAGTTCTCTCATTCCCCTAAACATCTAAGTAAAATTCAAAAACACACTCTGTAAAAACAGCATTCATTTTCTTTCTCCTTAAGAAGCACTGCCACACAACATTCAATAACACAATGTAAATTGGAACGGATATTTTTGATTTGAGCGTTCACAAAAGTCGATGAAACAACGTTCGTTCGTATAATGTTACGAGACAGAGTTTTTCGGAAGGCATTGTATCGTTTGCGCCGATTTGAGAATTAATATGTTCATAAAGTGCACCACAGGGGGGCCTAGGGATCTAGTTTAAAGGGCGCGTGTCACCCTTGTGAGAGATTATGTGGTTATAACATCCCCATCTCTGTAACGGCATTAGCTTGAATGGACCGAAGAGATTTATATACACAACAAGACACCACCAAACCGCTATCGTCGAAGATATTCCGGTCTAACAATTTATAAACACGTTTCGTCGCATTTAACATTTTTTATTGCATTTTCTGATATTATTTGTCTAAAAAAGGATTTTTCGAAGATTTTTAGTGATATACGTAGGTCTTTTTACGTCTATGATAAAGCGAATTTCTACTCCTTGCGGCTACCCATGGTCAAAAATTTTTGAACAAACGCTGGGAACAGCTATGGATTCTCGACTATCACCAGTCATCGCGAATATATTTACGGAAGCCTTTGAGAAGAAAGCTCTCGACACTTTTCATTTAAAACCGAAATTATGGAAACGCTACGTAGATGATATTTTTGTTATTTGGCCTCATGGTCAAGAAACAGTAGTAGATTTTCTTAGATATTCTTCTCAATAGAAAATCAGACCTAATATTGGGTCATTGGGTTTACAGAAAACCTACACAAACAGACCGATACCTAATGCATGGTCACATCACCATCCGGCCCAAAAATCCTCGATTATCAACTCTCTTGTTTACAGAGCCGTAAAACAACTATCTCAGCCCGAGTCACTGAACCCAGAATTAAAACACCTTATATCTGCTCTTCTTTCTAATAATTTCCACATTAAAGATTTTAAGCATTCCATCACAAAATACAATTCACCACAACCTTTCAATAGCAATGAGGCCGAAAGAAATCCTACACTTGCCACTGTGGTCCTTTCTTACATTCAAAATATTACTGACCACATATCAAAAGTTCTAAAGAAGTATGTCCAAAAACCTCTCAGCATCTTCGATAAGTCAAAGATCAAATTCCATTTGACATTCCAGGAGTTTACAGAATTCCATGCAATTTGCGGCAAAGAATACATCGGAGAAACCGGACGAAAATATCAACTAGGCTCAAAGAATACGAAAGAGCGTTACGACTGAGACAAATAAACTAATCAGCTGTTACCGAATAAACCGACGCAGGAAGAATCCAGAAGTTTTATAAAAAATATTACAGTAGTCTATGGAAGTTTCTTTGAAAAAGTGTTGTAGTTCCATAGAATATAAACGGTGTTATATTAAGATACGACCGCTTCTCATAACAAAAATAAAGTCTGCATAAGTCTGAATATCGGTATCACTAAAATTTGAGATAGTCCCCTACGGAATAACAGCCACGATACAGTAGACTCTTTATAAACATAATGAGGCTATTTTTTTCATGATACCAATTATGAAAATTGATTTCGCATATTATAATCACAATCACAAACCATCACTTTCTAAAAAAAGAGTAACTTAAAATCAGGTGCCGGTAGTGAGTTATGGATGTCAGCGACCGAAGAGCAAAATATTTGGGACTAAACTAAGCGCGTAAATGTTAATATCGCTATTCCGCATATTTTTTTCGGTTTATTAGAGATTAAAACCGTTTTTCACGTTTCCTACCGGTTTAATTTTGTCACAAAATCAGCCTATCACTCATTAACAAATAAATCATTCGCTATCACGGTAGTAACCATATGTTACATTCTTATTCATCCTGTCAGATAGCTTTTTACCAGTCAGATTATAGGATAATCTAATTGAAATAAATATATTTACATATAACAGGTGGGTTCATCAGCTCTCTAATCTCTTAAATTGTAGTTATATGAGACCGAAAATCATCGAACTTTGTCGGATTAGTGTTACATGTTATAACAACTCTTAATTAAGAAAAAGATAAATTTATCCATAGCGATCGATTCATTAGACTTATCTATTTTATGCGAGATCGACACTTTTGGAATAAACGGATTAAACAGACTTACCAGCCACTTCTTGATTTTAACATTCAACAAGTATACCAAATATATGCACAGAGTATTGTAAAACGGTAATGACACTATCTCAATAGTATTTTAATGGGATCAAAAATTAAACTAAATTATTGAATTGGGACAAATATGCTTGGAGTATTAAACACGAAATAAAAACGTAATAATTTGTTGTTTGATAAAAAATATAAAAAAGAAAGCGAAAATTGAGTTTCAAAGCTTAAGATAGAAGATAAAATATCAGCTCAAAACCGCTTATGAAGTATTTTTGAAGAATACAGCAAAGCGACTCTAATGATTCTCGTGCATTTCGATCATATATACGTCACCGGTGAAGTATAAAATCAAGGCATTTTGTATAAAACCTAGGTACTTTATAAAATAACTAATGATTTCAGACAATGTATGCAATCTTTTTTGATTTAAATATTTAAAATGAAAAATGAAATAAAAGTATTTATTAATTTAAATTAAATTAAATGTTGTTTTAGGTTTTCTTTCGCAGATTAACGATTTTCTGTTGCCAGTAGCGTTTTTGAACACAATGGACATAACATCTCAGACGCACGCCCCTCATCACTTTTTGAATCTTCTTTTACAGCACAGATTGAATGAAAAGTTTGTTTACATGCTTCGCAATTCCAGTAGTTTTCTCGAAACATACACAACATCAGCTGTGCGAATCTTAATCCTTCATTCCAATGTCCGTTGCTGTTATCTTGCATGTTATCAACACTCCCTTGGCTCTGAAAATGTCTTGCTTTTTCGTGCACAATGGTCAGCGAAGGCCAATACTGCTTCAAATAAAAAATATCTAACAAAACATAAGAAACCTCTTCCGCCCGTTTCGATTTAAGACCTCTTAACACAACGAATTTAGTTAAATGATCCTGGTAAACCAATATGAATTTATAGTCACCATCTGGATGTGACTGAAAGTCGATCAAGTCTACTTGACAACGAGAATTAAATTCAGAAGAAATAATAGGTTTCATAACAATACCTTTTCTAACACCTTTTTGTTTTTGTTGACATGGTTCGCAAAGTTTGATATGCAGTTTTATAACAGAACGGGTTACGTTTTTATATCGGCATGACAGTTTTTTAATCATACGATCTCTTCCCCCATGACCAATAGTGATATGAGTTTCCTGTAAAACATCGAATAGTTCGCTATCAGAGACGTAGTAAAGATGTTGCTCCCAGATTCTTTAACAGGAAATATAAGCTTGACATTTTGTCAATTGTCAAAATATTATTACGTTTCAGCAACCAATGATCCCGGGAAACCTTTTTCGTTGTTGATTTCGCACTATTAACATAATTAATTATCACTTTGTAGTGATCATATTCAATATAAACACAATTTTTTGCATTTGAACGCATTTTAGTTTTTAGTTCTGAGTAAAATCTATTTTTCATTACCAGAATCCCTGGTACCATGGTTTATAACGACAATACTCTCGACGAGCTCAAACCATCTTGGAAGCGATTGCAAATTATTTGAAGAGTGCAGATTACCGAAATGAAATAGTAAAAAGCTTCACGGAAATTAAAAAATAAAATGGATACCCGATGCAATTTCATCTTTTTTGGTTAAATATTGTATTAGTGCATTCCCTAAACCTTTATTGCTGATTTTTAATCTACCGCTTTTTTCTGGAATTTATCCTGGAAAAAATTAATACATACATATATATATATATATATATATATATATATATATATATATATATATATATATATATATATATATATATATATATATATATATATATATATATATATATATATATATATATATATATATATATTTATTGGCGAGTCAACACCATTAAGATTGAGACAGACTATACTATAAATCTAATAAAATACGTCAAAACATCAGGGGTGCCACAGGGTTCTAGTTTACTATCCCTCTTGTTTCTAATATTTATTGAAGACGTTATTTCAGTTCTCAGCAATATTCAAACCCTGTTATTTTAGGGTGACTTAGAAATGCATTCCTCCATTTCCTGTGTAACTGAGTGCATTACTTTGAAGAGTGCACACACTGGTGTACCTCAAACGATTTACACCTTAACATATCAGTTATCTATATTCATCAATCGTTACAGTGTGTCACTTTGTTAGCGTCATTGGAAATTCGTATACCACGGTTAAATTCTCTCACTAAAGATACTTTTCACTGAGTTAGGGCCAGAACAACCCTGTTATAAAGTTTTCCTATAAATGTAGAGTGTTCTAATTATATTTGTATTGTATTTTCTAATTGTATTTATCCCGTGGCACAACAACCACTGCCTCCATATCACACATTCGTCTGGATGGATCTCGTCTGTGAAAGGTAAGTATTTTGTGATTTTCTTTGTATAGGTCTTCGCTATATTTAGCGGTAGCGGTACTGCAAAATCCACAATGAAGAGTTTTCCCACATTTTTTAAAGTAAATCCTATTCCAGTTATGTTGTTTGGTATCATAGATCGATATTTTTATTATTATTATTTTTAACCACAACTTGCGTTGATATGTTTTATATGCTGCATGTTGATAGAATTACAGCTTTTTTGTTTTCGAGACCGATAGTTCAGATTGCTTCAGAAATTTGCACGCTGCTTGGCAATTCGCGGAGATAACTATTGGTATAATTTTCACAGAGTTTCTGTTCAATTGAACTATGTCGGGTCTATTATGGAGAGTCTCTATCCGTTACCAGTTCCCTGTCCCAATAGATTTTTATATCTTCCTTCTCCATTATAGTTTCAGGTAAGTATTTATAAAACGGTGTTATTGTATTAATCAGATTATATTTTTTGCAGATTTCTTGATGAAACATTCCTGCAACTCTGTTGTGCCGCGCCATGTAGCGAGAGTTGGGAATCCAAACGAAAGATTCTAAGAATAGATTCCTGTGTTGTCATTGGATAGGTCCTTTTTCTGGATATACTTATTGTAATTTTTTGTCGCCATCACCTCATCTTGAATTGCTTGAATAAGTCACTCTGTTTCCTCTTCTATCATTTGAATATTTGTTTTTATTTCAGGAGGAGTTGCAGAAGTCACGTTCAGTGCCAAGTAGTTGTTGTCAGCTCAGTCAGCTATCGCTCTGTGCAGATTCGCCGTGGAGTGAGTGAAGTAAGTATACAATTTCTTTATTTGGACCGCATGTTTCATTTCCAGGTTCCCTAAGGCTCTTCCAGCTTTATTCCTAGGTAGATAAAGCCTGCTGTTTGACGATGACGGATGATGAGCGCGGTATTTGGCCATCTTGGTCCTTGATTTCCTATCTAGAGCCTGCCAATCTGTCTGAGTCCATTTTAAAATACCAAATATGTGTGTCATCATGGGTAGAGCCCATGAGTACAAGAAAGTTTCCATGATAGAACCAACCCTTTTCATAAGATTGTCCTGTACCCTTGCTTCATCGCTTTGTGTTTTTTTAGTGCTGGAAGGTCCGTTTGGTCCATTAATCTGATGTTATTAGATTCTTGAATCTCACCTCTTTTCGGGTGTATAAAAGCACACTTCTCTATTCCAAATTTGACCACTAGTTCTAGTTAGCTTTGCAGTTGTTCTTTGTTACTGGAATATACTTTCAAGTCATGATAAATATAATAATTATTATTATTCATTAAAAAATTTTATCTCCTGTCTTAGTATCATTAAAAATCGGAATAAAATGATTCTAATTGACAACAAATCAGACTATTGCTCGAATTGAACAAAAACATTTTTTTGCTAAATATTTTATTTTCAAATACCAAATCGGTAAATTCGAACAATAACCGCGGACGAAACTCGGATAGAACAACTAAGTACAGAAGTTGTAGAACAGTGTGTTATCACATATTAAGCGTTGGCCCAAGTTGGAGGTATTTGTTTCATTTTCTCGTCACGAATAGTGGCAAAACAAGATATTAACAAAGTTTTCAACCTTCTGACCGTTGTTCGGCTCTTGTGGACAGCGGTCGACGTTTCATTAATAAGTAATTTACCCCTCAGGACAGGATTACGTTTCCCAGCGTGTATGCGATAAGAATGGTGGTGCATCCGCCTTTTCAACACTTTCTCTATTGCCAAAACCTAACCAAAACTACTATTTCTTTGTAAAATGTTCTCTCTATATTGTAAATTATCATAATTTTATATGTGTAATATATAATTAATAACATAAGTACAAATGTTTGTGAGATTTTTATTTGTTAGGATTATTTAGTAGCAACAATTTTTTAAGGTTACAATATATAGCTTATAGTAAGTTAAGATAGTTGCTATAGAAGAAATAAATGTAATTTCACAAAAGAAATAAGAACTAAAAGTTCAGATTTTCACAAAATTATATATTTTCACATGACAATTGCTTCGACAACACCGTGTCCTTATCAAATGTAATAAATATTTTTTTTAAATTGTTTGTAAATACAAACTACCTGCTACTTCATATACCGAAAAATGACAATATTAATTAATGTTGTTGTGAGAATTTAAGTTCAATAAAGGCCAGGTATTTAAATCTAATTGAACGTTAAGCAATACATTTTTTTAATTTAATTTTCTACTTTCTGGCGCTGTATGTGAAATCAGTGTATCAAACACGATCCTACCGAATTATATCAAAGACAAGTCAAGGAAGTAATTACTAATTCCACACTATTTACTGACAAAGACAATTATTTTTTAACAATCAGATATGCCCATTAGACCAGTCGTGTCTAATGTAACAGCTCCAGCACTTAAACTCTCAACAAAATTAGTAAATATTTTAAAGTTAAATGCAGCCATTTTGTGTGTATAAGGGTGATTTGAGTTGTTGTATGTATGTTGATGTATGACTGTGTCCGTGTGTGAAGGTTTATGGTTAATGGAAAATCTATTTTTTTTGCGTTTTTGTAATAGTTAATATCAATCTCGACAGTGAATTTTATATGATTTTGTAACGAATTAATGCAATTTAAAAAAGAATTCAATTGTCTGTCCGTTCCAACAGAAATACACATCTTTGACTAAGAACTAAAAGTTCAGATTTTTAGAACTAACAACACAGTAGGAAAATTTTCGCAAAACAATAAAACGAAATGTCCAAAAACTCAAAAATCAGGTGTCTACAGATAGATCCTTCAAGAAAAGCATTAAGGAACATAAAGGAGCGTTTAAAAACAATAGTCTAGATTCTAATTATGCTACACACTTAGTCACAGAAAAACACATTTTTGACGACAATTTTGATATTTTACATACAGCCACAAAAAGTATCAAATTAAATTTATTGGGAGCCATGTAGATTAACAAAATGAGACATTCAAATGTATTGTTTAACGATCAATTAGATTTAAATACCCCTCCATTATTAGATTTAAATATAGTAGCAGGTAGTTTGAAAATATTACATTTGATTTAAAATATATAATTTCGTGAAAATCTGAACTTTCAATTCCTATTTACTCCGTTAAATGGATTTCCATCAACTAAAAGCCACCTCAGTTCAAAAATAAATCTTGAAAGCGCTTCTAATTTTTTATATATGCTGTTTTCCCCTCAAACGTTAAATAAAAAAGTTAAAGGGGAACATTATATACAGATATGGATTTAAGATAATCCTAGTCAAAACTATCTATTGATAAACCAAACATATTAGCGCTATCACTTAAATACCCAAAACGTCTAGTTAGGGTTATCGAATTTTTAGGCACTTATGTGAAACATCGTAATTAGTCGGGGTGCGGGATATAGAGTGGCATCGGCATCAGCACCACCATCACGACTATCCGTCAGCAGCGGCCGACATCATTCACGGGATTAGCCCGGCTAACCGTGTTAATTGCCGTCGGGCTGGTCCGCGCTTCGCGTAAATCAGCACCGGCTTAAGTCATCAAGCCGACGAAATTTACACCCCGTTCCGGCAAACACACCGTTACGGGGTAGGTATACTCTACAAAGCGACGGTCTTCATTAACAACCGTCGTCTCGTTTTATATTTTCCTACGTTTAAATGGAAAACTTTTAAAGCGCCGTTTATTTTAATGCCGATAAATCCGACCAACGCATATAGCAGTGGTCGCCAAGCTCTTCAATGTGTTGAGCTACTTTGTTAATTTTGGAAACAGTGAGCTACCCAGACGGAAGCCACTTAACGCAACGTAAATGATACAATCCACAGTTTATTTACTATTTTACTTTAACTGGTAATACATAATACATAGGCACTAATAATAAACTAATAACAAAATAACTAATATTACTAGTACATACTTGTTCATAGCTAAATTCCTACCTACCAAACGAAGGTGTTTGAAAAATAAACACAAACTTTTATCTAGCCACAACGGCATGTCACGTAGGATTTGAAAATAGTTAATAATAACAACAAAAAAGTAACACGCTATCATGAACATAAACATTGAGAAATAAAAAAGCACGTTCAATAAGCAGGCTGACACTCAGACTCATCGATAATTATTTTAATGTTTGCAGTTTAATTTGATACTGCCATTCGAATACAATTATCCAAATATTCGTCTGTAAGTCGATTTCGATATTTGTTCTTAATAAACTTCGTATAGGAAAATAGGTTGAACTGAATAATGCTTTCACTTTCAAGGCAGCACGGCATAGAACTGAATATTTGTCTTTACTTACAATGTATTTGGTGATTGAGACTAACGATTTTGAGGCTAAATCATTTCGAAACTCAATTACTTCCATTTCTGTTGCAGCGAAGTCGTCGTCGAAGTTCTGCATAACAGAAGTTGCAAACTGTTGGATATCAATTTCCATAAAAGGTGAAACAACAAACCGCGCTACTAAAGCCATTTCGTTGAAATCCTTAAAACGATTTTTGAAGTTATCGTTCAGGGTAGAAACTATTTCTACATATTTGCTGTCATAGGGTTCTAACGGATTTTGAGATGTCTTTCCTGAAAGAATAGCAAAATGCTTCGCATCGCTGTTAATTAGGTTTTGCTCCCAAAACTCTAGCTTTTTGATAAATGCTTTTATATCAGAAATCATTTCCGTTAGCTCTTGCCTCTCCCCCGAAGCTGCAAATTAAGTTCGTTTAATTTCTCTGTAATGTCCACGAGAAAACTAAAATCTCTAAGCCAGATTGAAAATTGAACTATGCCAGATGAGGCGTCATTAAAACGTCTCACCACTCGTTATCTACTTAACGATCGGACTTCAGAGTGAAGGAGTAAGTCCCCGTATTGGCACTCAAGCTCATCGGCGAAGGTTTTGAATAATCTTATTTGTAACGTTTGAGTTCTAATCTTGTTCACAATTTTTACCACCAGTTTCATAAAGTTGTTTAGTTTCAGGAAATTTCGACATAATGCTTGCTGATGGAAATGCAGAGAAATTGAGGAAAACTTTCATCCTTACGACGTAACGCCACCACACCCTTATCACAACCCACCATCTCTAGAGCGCCATCGGTTGTCAAGCCTACCATTTTCGATATTGAAATTTTCTCATAAGAAATAATATTTTTTAAATGAGAAAACAACTCCTGTCCAGTCTAAACTTCAAAAGATCTTCTTTAATCGCAAAATTACTAAAAACCATCCTGACGAACACGGCCATCTGGGCGGCGTCAACCACATCTGTTGATTTATCCAGTTGAAGTGAAAAATAAATACAGTTGCCTAAGTCAGTTCTTAACTGTAGCAAATATCATTGCTCATTACTTCTACACGTCTCATCACTTAGCAGAAAGTTGCATAGATTTTATAGCTGAAACTATTTCGTCTTTATTTCTAAAGTTGGCGAATAACGAATCAGCAGCCTGCTTTATCATTTACCCGTCTTCATACGGCTTCTTTTTTTGTGTAATTATCAGGGACACACGGTACGATGCTTCAGTTGCTTTTTTATTTTTGTCGACTTTTCTTAAAACTATTGATTGTTGTCCAATTAACTGCTTTTTTAACTCTTTCAGTTTCAGGATTTCTCAAAATTAGAATGTACAGTTTTATGATGTCTCTCATTATTTCCTTTTTTAGCAACGGAGACCGAAGTATTACATAACAAACACACATTTGTTACCTTTAACTTCCGTAAAAAATATTGTTCTTCCCATTCCCAATGAAAGTGGTATGGTCTGTTCATAGACATAAGACAATGATCAATTGCTTTTGAATGGTATTACCCAAGGGTGGTTATTAACATACAATGCAACAAGATTATTACCTAAAGTTTAGGAATTTAAATTCAGGTTAAATTGTGGTCCGTAATAAAAAATAATTTTATACCTACCTGTGTTTAATATTCTTTGGTTTGGTATACTACTTAGTTTAAGCTTATTAGTAAGCATTCTTATTTCGTGTGTTCAATCGTGTGCGAATTATGCAAAATATGTACGAGTCTAGTGTATCTCAGGAAATGCTCCTGCCCAAATGTAGAAAACATTATTCTATTGAGACTAAGGAAGTTATAAACAATGTTCATTTGACTCTCATTGGACGTGGTGTCAACAAGCAAGCATCTTTAGAAGAAACCGCCACATTGACGAAAATTTGAACATCAACTGTATGGAAAATTATGAATAATCAAATTTCAACGAGGAAGAAAAGAAGCGATGCCGACATTTTCTCGAGTGTAGATGAAAGTGATCAAGCTATAATACGGCGTAAAATTTACCAGTTATACGAGGAACAAAGCGTGCCTACATTAGATATCTTAATTAGGAGACTTGAAAAAGATGAAACCGGTGTTAAATGTGGCAGAACTACCTTATTCAACACATGGGTTTTAGATAAAAAAAATGACAAAAGGCAAGTTTTAATGGAATCTTTTAGAATTCGGAAATGGCGCCTGGAGTATCTAAAAAAAATTAGGATTTACAGAGAAGAACAAAGGCCAATTATTTACTTGGATGAAACCAGGTTCGGCACTTATGATATCCCGGAAAAGGGTTGGGTTGACTCAACTGATAAGTGTAAAACAAACGCGCCATCAAAGAGAGGTAAAAGAATAACTATTTTGCACGCTGGCTCTAAAGATGGTTGGATTCCAAATGGACTTTCTCTGTCTGCGAAAAATATTAAAGATTCTTGTCTGTCGCTCTCGAACACTAACGCGCTGGTCCTGCTGGTCGGTTCTAGCCATTCCTTGATTGCATCAGCTGCAGATTGCTCACCGCAACGTTGCCGCTATTTATGTTTAACATTCTGACAATTAGATTTTTTGTGGAATTTTGAAGCTTCTCTGATTTTTGCAGTTTGTGTTTTTAAAATTAAAATCGCTGTGAGAGCTACCCGAATTGTCTCCGCGAACTATTGGTAGCTCGCGATCGGCAGGTTGGCGACCGCTGGCATATAACTGCTAGCCATACAGTCTATGCTGACAGTATAGAAACTCATGACGCAACTATGTAATTTTTTTGAGAAGGTACATTCAACGTGCTCATGCTCGAGATTTAAAATTTCGTTTTTAACCAATAGCAGCTCTAATAACAAATTCTGACGTAGGACCCATAAGACCTTGCGCCTTTCAACAACCAGAATGGCCGCTGACAGATCCTCGATGTTTGGATGCGGCATTTTTACGGCAGCATTTTCTTAAAGCCCTGTAGTTGCGATGCAAGCTATGCAAGCTCATAGGTTTAACCTCCATTGAAATAACTTTGAGATGTTAGATGTCGCACATGAAACATCTAAGTGAAAAAAATGTTCAAGAAGCACCTCCTATAGACAGTAATTGACAAGTTCTAGTAAAAATTCAACTTGTAGCTTAATTGCTTTCTTATATTTCCTGTTATTCTTGTACATTAAAACAAACATCCTTCGTACCTAAAAATGTAGGGAATTCTGTTTAGTAAATTCACATGTAAATATTTGTAAAGTCTATTTTCCAGTTTGTTAAATATCAAATATATAGGCATCACGGTTTCTTTAAGATCCTATTACGTTCTCATATTTGCCACATTTGCTGCAATAATAATATAATATTATGTTTCGGAGATTCTTAACTAATGCTTTTTTTTTCATCCATACTTCTCTGAGATGTTTTATTTGTTTTTTCAAATGATAATAATAAGAATAAACTAACCAACTATATGATGAGTGACTTGGGCTAGGAGGTTTTAATTTGTTTAATTACGACATAATATTTACAGGGTGTTTTCTAATTGAATGACTATAATTAAGGGAACGATTTTTGGGTCCATTTTAAATAGAAAACTTCATATCAACATATGTCCTAAATGTCTTAACTAATCATTTCTAAAGAAATTTAATTTCTTGATCTACGGTTTTCGGTTAAAAAAATAAAAACCTATTCCCCGCATGATAGCATTTTAAAATGAAAAAAAAAGCACATACACATATTCAGTATTTAGTTTTTAGTTACCAACTAGTATCCTTCAGAAAAAAAATTTTTAAGATGCCCCCATAAGAAAAACTCCAAACTATTGGGGAAACAAAACCGACGCAGGAGGAATACAGAAGTTTTGTAAAAAATATTACAGTAGCCTGTGGAAGTTTCTTTGAAAAATCTGTTTATCATCTGCGTATCGGTGATCTAGCAAACAACTAACAACTGATCAAATTAGAGGTGTCAATTAAGATCAATAAGGGAGAAACAATCGAACCCTAGACACTAGACGATTCAGAAAAACCAACATACTTTAATACAGCAAGAAGCAAATCTTGGTTAATGGCGTCAAATGATGTTCAGAAGTCCAATAAAATATGAACAATTATCATTATCGTTTGCTCTAAAAATCTCATCTGTTGTCGATCACGTGTAAATATTCTTTAGTAAATGCTTTTGAGATGTAAGGGTTTCTTACTAGTACGTAACTAAGTGTAACGCTTCTTTTTACATTTTGTAGTAATCCATATACAATACAAAAAAAATATGTCTGGCTAGCCAATTAATAAAGTTATTATTAATATTATTATCGAGAACTGTTAAACTCTGCAAGTATATCAACCTTGCTCAGTTCCATTTATAAACCTTATGCTGGAATTTTTCTATTATTTTGCTGGACTAGTAAATTCAAATTTCAACTACATATCTCCATATATAACGATAAAAAAAATAAAACAAATCTTGCCAAGCAATTAGCAAAAACTCGGGATTATTTGTGAGATTGTGATATACGATGGGCTATAATAATTGAGAATTCTAAACTAACTTGGACGTTTCTAAACGATCCTTCATAATTCCTTTAAATTGCGCATTCCAATTTGTATCGATTGGCTTAATCCTTACATAAGCCTTCGGCATTCATTGTTAAACCCTTGTTCTAACAAGAATTATACCTAATATATCTAAAACTATGTAAAGCCTGGTGTGACACCGTTTTTGTAGTAAGTATATAGCATTTGGGGTCGTTTTATGCAGCCCTTAGAGCCGTTTTCCACGTACCAGAAGTATAGTGAAATTTATTCCGAAAATTTTCTTAATAATGATTGTTGTTGCTGTTTTACACGATATAGAAAATTACTGTAAAAATATTTAGAGCAAAATATTTTAGAAAGTGCCCGAGAATCGTCGCAGAAGTTATAAAACTACGTCAAATAACAATGGCGTGTGATTGACATCGAATTCCATTTTCTTATTTATTTACTACTCATGTGTGTTTTTAAGTTTTGTGCTGCTTTAACCCTCTGTTTTCTGTTTTTACTTCAAAAAGCTGCATTGTCGTGGAGCAAAGGAGAAGTGACTGTTTTGTTGGAAGACTACTAGAAGTGTCCGAATTTATTGATCTTAATATAACATACCTTTCGAAGTCCCTTTAAATATACTCAGTATGAAAATAAATTACAAAGTCAAATAGAAAGAACCATCCACATTTTGTATTTTTGGGACAAAAAAATAAAATAGCAAACTCACCTAACTCTTGCACTTACGCTCAGGCACATAAATGTTTTTGTTTAAATATATCTTTTTGTTCATTCTGAGAAAGGTTTTGTATGCCTCAGTGCCTTCAGTTACCAATTTATTATTGAAAAGAGCCAAGGTGTCTCTGCATTTTCTTCTTTGGAGTCAATTTTTTTGAGCTTTGAGACGTTTTTTTTTGTTTATCTAACAATTTTTGTCTAGAAATCATAATTGCAAATAATAAATAATATAAGTACAGGTTTAGTTTATTTATTTAACCACAGTATAACACTCTATGTGTAGCAAGTCAAAAACAAAATAAACAAATACATATAAGAATAATAAAACAATATAAGTATAAAACATTTAAAATCACGAAACCAATTTGTAAAAGTAGACAGGTTATGCAGGTTTAAAATTTGAAATTTAGGAATTTATACTGTAAAAACAGTTTATTGACAGTAGATGCTTAACAGCACTCTTAAAAGACTCGTTACCTAAGCGTTTTATATTAGAAGGTAAAAGTTGAATTTTAAAGTATCTCTAATTGGTTTATCAAGACGGTATCTGGGAATCACTAACTAGTGTGTATTACGCATTGCGTAGGAATGAGTGTCAGACCGAACAGAAAAGTTTGATTTATTAGAGTATATGAAAGTCGATGGTAAAGTCATAATATGAATACTAAAAAAATGTGTTCTACAGGATTCTCTATATTCTAAACCAAGAAGAATTCGGAGAGACAAAACACTCTGACTGCATAACTAGATCCTCCCCATATGGTGAGCTCATATTGAATTTTAGAGTGAAATAAAGCAAAATACTCATAACTTCAGTATTAAGAGATTGCTTTAGCTTTCGCAGTATAAACAGTGCGGATGAAAATAGAATCAATATGGACAAACCAATTCAATCTATCGTCAATAGTGATACCGAGGAAGGTGACGGTCGTACCTTTTGTAATATTAACATTTGAGGAAACTAACAGATTTTGGGTGTCATTTTAGTTTAAAAGCAAGTTATTTGCTGCAAACCAGGTTTCCGCCCAATCGTCAGCCACATTACTGTTCAGTTCGTCTACATGAAAGCACGAAATAACTTAGCTCTATTTTATGTAGGAAAATATACATCAGAACAAATCCCAAATTTCAGATGTGACAAAAAATTGAAAGCAGCTGATTACTACTGTAATTGTCAAAAGTATTGAAAATTTATGCCCACATGGGTTACTATAGGGTAAAAATATTATATACCATGCGGAAATTAGATGCAGAATGCGAATAATAAAGCATATGTTTATAATATGTCGTCATGCATTAAATTTAGTTATCCACTCAATCTGAGCTGTCCAATATTTTTCCACATCGTCGTAGTAAATTCTAGAAAAGCAGCGATGTTGTTCGAACCGGAGGCAACGTAAAAAACACCCCATTGGACACTAGCAAGTGGCGGAACATTCATCAAATCAGTTGAACGATATTTATCTGTCGCCGAAATTACGTTGATGTACGTTAACACAGAATAACTTGCTATTTGGCAATGAAAATGCCTGTCGGTCGCTCAATTAAAATATTAGTTTTGACCCGCTATGTTGCGCGTTGTAAACAACGTAGGTGCTAATTGATGCTCAGCAATCAATCAGTAGGGATACCCTTTTTAAAACGCCCATAATAAATTACAAGAATACTAACTGACGTTTATTTTTAAAACGTAGTGATTTTACATCAGTAACTCGCGCAGGTTTTACGTAATTTCGCAGAAAAATTAATCGTTTTATTTCGAACATAATGTAACTAAAAATAATGTAAGCCAGAAGTTTTATAAAGAGCCTTACAGTGGTGGAAGTTTCTGTGAAAAAAAAATTAAAAAACGAACAGAAAGTTGAAAAGAGAGTGGTAATCGATTAGTAGAGAAATATAAATAAAGACCCATTAAAACAAAGTTTTTTTAAATAAATTATAAGCGTAACTATTACCAGTAGGAAAAATTCTACTAGTTCCTTAATTAATTAAAACTTCAATAATATATACACTCAATCGCATTCAAAATATGGCATTTTAACTTTAAATTTCCACTGTTTTTGAACCTAAACCCCATCTGGACAAATGACTTCATTTTATTACATAAGTACAAATAAATAATAAATAAATGCAAAAAAATGTTCACAGTTGCAGTCAGTTTGCACTTTTTCTTTTTTTTGTGAGACAGAAGCGTTAGACGCGGGACATGACAATGACTTTGCATAAAATTTTGTGTAAAAACTGAAATGTAGTGCTCTCAAACACTTGAAATGTTGACAACAGCATATTAATTTTAATAAATAAATAAATACTTTTTGATAAAACTGCTGCAATTATACCCATAGATTTTGGTTTTAGAAGCTTTATTTATCAATTACTCGTATTTATCTTAAACAATAAAATCAATTTGAAAATCTGTTTTTTCAATCACACTGAAGTTTAGTTTTGGCCAAGCCAAACTAATTGAAAATTTCTTTTTGCTGAATACTGTTCCCTTGTCCATGCTCCACAAGATTCAGTCTAGGACGAATGTTTCTTAATTAAAATAGAAAGAGTGAACTTTCGTTCGAATCGCATATTTTGTGTCATCATCAAGCGTCTTTGTTGAAACATTTTTGGGAGGTTCTTACAGTCTTATAATATCTTCCTGCATTTCGAAGTGCCGCCATTTTACCAAAATGGTCACACATTTCTACGCCATTGGACGTATTTAATTATGCTCATTACCTACAAGGTTTTATGGTTAATTTTGTATCCACGCCCATGGGCGACCCTTAAATATGGTCATACTGAATGGAATCCTATTTTTTATTACTTGTAGAAACAGAGTGTACCCATATTGATCCAGAGATTATTTCTTATCCTCGTAAACTTTTCATTGAAGCTAATATCGCTTAGTTATGGAGTAGATGCTCACTCTTATCATTTTTGTAGAAATTCGAACTGCATGATAATAATCTTCTCACTGATTCTTAATAGTTCACATCTTAAGCATATTTCTGTGGCTTTCTTTTTCTGTCGTTTTTTCGCTTTTTCCGTGATTGTGTTCCTCCAGATTCAGCATTTTATGCATAATAATTATATATTATTAATATTATTATTTTAATCGTATCAAATTGCGGATGAGGATTCTAGTTCGACAGCTACTGAGTATATAGTATACAACATACTGCGGTATCTATATTTGATAGTATCGACGTCTAATAATAATAATAAAAATAATAATAAATAACATTCTCTAATGCCGACCAAATCCAAATATTAAATGACAAAGCAACGTTCCACAGATCTAGTACAAGCTACTCTCAAAAACTAGATAATTAATAACGTTTACAAAAGATACACCACACATTTAAAAAATAATTTAAAATAGCCTTAAGAATGAAACTTAAAGGTAAAGAAAAATTGCGCGTGCAGCGATTGAAAAGTGTTAACATGTGTCATTGCTTGATTTTCTGAATGTTTTTTAAAAACGAACAACACAAACGCATGGTTCTGCAGTGAAAACGTAACTAATTTAAATTCAGAATATCGATGAAGTGTAAAATTTATTGAGTTTTAGCGTAATTTTCAAATTTTTGACCTTATTGTGTACAGGGTGGGCCAGGGATACTTTCAAACCAAAACTTCCCTAGCGGATAGACGAAAACTAATGTGAATGTCTTGAGTTTGAGTTTTGTGTTTCTATGAAAATAGAACGTCATTATACACAGAATTTAAAGGTTTCTAATTATCATTTAATCAACAAATTTTCCATAATAAAAAAGGTTTTTTATACATTTTTCGAAAACACCCTTTAATTCTAAAACAGTACTAGATATCAATTTGCTTTCTATAGAAAGGAGAGTTTCCCTTTAAAGTGTCGAATTCGGTCCACCTTGTACATTTAACAAAATGTAAAACAGTACCCAAACATAAAGCCGGACTTTCGAGCAATATTTTTTGAAAGTCCGATCACGCACCGTTGCTAACTCCACCAATCTTTGGGCGTCCGATTCCAACCCCCATCTGCCCTTTGGAAACCTTGTTAGCCCTATAAATCCCCTTGTCATTTTTTCGAAGATTATCCCAGTGTCCACAAAAGCCACTTATAATCATACGCCTTTTTATGAACAGATAAAACTTATGTTCTCACCGAAAAATAAAAATAAGGGATGTTACGCTTTTACTGGGCTATAAATTTTGACATTTATGCACCTTTGACGAAAACGAACAAGACTGCTGCGATATTTTTGTCTGTGCTATAGGATTATATTAAATAAAATTAAAAATCGGCTTAATAACAATATGTGGTGGTTCTTATTAAAAAGGTTTCTAATAGATAGCTTAATTCAGTGACAGTTTCTATATCCATTTTTATTTTTACATTATATTTGAATGAAATTTAAAAATTTAATTAATTTAAAATTGAAGCCTCATTTACAGGTCTATATAATACAACATTAATCTTGACTTCCAATAGTTTTTATGAAGGTACTTTAGACAAAATACATACATTAAGTCCAACACCAAGCAGTCCAGAAGCAGCACCAAAATTAAAATAGAATAAATATTTATTCTATTTTAAATAATAATAATAAATATTTATTCTATTTTAAGTTTTGGTGCTGGTTCTGGACTGCTTGGTGTTGGACTTAATGTATGTATTTTGTCTAAAGTACCTTCATAAAAACTATTGGAAGTCAGGATTAATGTTGTATTATATAGACCTGTAAATGAAGCTTCAATGAGTTTTATGTATTACGTATATTTTTTTTAAATTTCATTCAAGTATAATGTAAAAATAAAAATGGATATAGAAACTGTCACTGAATTAAGCTATCTGTTAGAGACCTTCTTACTATATATTAGTAGGTATGTCAAAAAAATGGCACTCAAAGTGAAGAAAGAAAAAGGAGAAGGACCCAACTGGACCAAAATAATATAAATAAAAAAATGTGTAAAAAGAAATATAAAAAATCAACAGTGAAAAGAGAAAGATAATCCATTATTTGTTTGCGATTCTTTTATTGTTTTTATATCTCTATTTGTAGTACGTTTACTAGGTTGGAATAAGTAATAATAATATCTTAAAGTTATGATTCATTTATTAGGGACAAAATTCGTAAATGCCAATATATTTTCTTTTCTTTTTCTAGTATTTTTTTATTGTAAAAAGTGCGAACTTACTTTTGTGGAATGTATGATGTATTGGATTTTTATTATAACATTGTATTTTGTCCTTGTAATGTATATTACGCAAATCTGTTGGCGGAATATCTAAGCTGCCTTTGGAGGGTGATTATTTTTTTTAATTAAAAATAAGAGCTGCTATTTAATTCGTTTGGGGTTGGAGACGTTGAAGGTTGCTTTTGTCTCTGACGCAAGGCAGGAAAGTAGACATATTAGAATGTATTAAAGAATACATAATTTAATGTAATGTATTAAAGAATCGGTCAGTTTTTACTTAATAATTGTGATAACAGTGCTAAAGTGAAGACAACTATCAAAAAATATTTCTACATTTTTGCAGAGAGCCACAACATTATATGTTCCAGTTATTTTTGCTTTATCTTATGCGGAAATTCAGCCTTTATTCTTAAAATTGTTGTATTTAATATTTTCTTCATGTAATATTTTGATATTTTAAGCAAATAAACCTATTATTATTATTATCATTATAATCTTTATATAGGTAGTAGAAACTTTCAGCGTGATAGTAATGGTATAGTTGCATTTTGAATGTAAGATAACTTCTACATCTGTAATTTTTTTAAATAATTGATTTAGTTGTTTCAATTCTGACTTTTATTTTCTCAAATTAAGTTTTTATCTATGATAAGAACATAATAAACCAAACTTTTTCTAAACCATATTCTTATCCTTGCCTAATACTGCATTATAACTATGATGCTTACTTAAAAGGAACCTATAAAATATTACAAGAAAATTCATCCACAAATTATATTAATTAAAACCCGTAGTACGGACTATTTTTAAGTAAGAAAAAATGTTTTCCCAGGAAATAGATTGCAATTAAAAATTAAACTTAATTCATAATGATAATTTTTTGTGGACAAGTCGTAAAACCAGTTCCCCAGACTAAGGCAACACTTGCTCGGAATATTCTGACATCAGTTATAATACTAACTCTATATGAGGGGCTCTAATCGACAAACTTAATTCATTTTGGAACAAGTGGAAACTTGGGTAACGGGTGTTGCCAGTTCTTCTTTATGCCCATTTGTCTATGCCCTGTCCCTATTGTTATCGACAACGCATTCAAAGCTAATTCGGAAATTCCAAACTCTTCTCTTTGTTTTATATTTTAGTTAGACGTTTTAAATTGTTGTTACCGTCCGTGCAAATATATACGAAAATCTCACTTATTACTTGAATGTTAATGTAATATTTATTTTTAGTAAATTGTGTATAGCCAAAATCGGGATGTTTATTAAGGGATTTTGCCGAATTAACGTATTTCTGCACTGCTACGAAAAGTTGGCGTGGGAATTAGACGCGTCCCGTCATAGGCTTTTAAACGCATGCGCACAGTGCGCGTCGACGAAATATGTCAAGGAAACATTGCGTTTTTCTTGTTATAATCATTGAAATGGTAGTAATATCGATTTATACGGACTTTTATGTGATTAGTGAGTTGAAACAAAAATGCAAGAGGCTACTTGTTCCAAGGTGAGTACCGCAATGGTTTTTTGAATGACAACCATGTCTGTGGGTAGAAAATATGCACGTATATGGAAGGTCTAGGCGGCAATATTATGTATTAAAATTTTCGAAAAAATTCGTATTTTTATCTGGGTAGCTTTAACGATATTGAAATTTTGATAACAATTTTTGTTCCTCTTATATACGGTGGGTTTTCTAATTTTGTTGGGATATGTTTATGAAAAAGCCAGAAAATAAACTGCTGAACACTTGAGACAATGTGGAAGTTTTGAATATCTTGAGAAACTAAAAAAGGCTGACATGAATTTCTGCTTGCTGGAAATGTTAATTGTTAATAATAATAAAGGTCTTGATTTCAATTATAAACAATATAGCAATAACAAGTTAACATTTTGATAAGGCGAGATTCAGTTTACTAAAGATTAGTATACTGTTCTATCTAACCCTAACCCCGTGTTAGTTGTAAATTGTATAAAAAAAATGAGCGAGAAGGAAACACAAACACAATTTGTTGAAAACGTTTCGTTTTAAAACGTTTTAGGTTGTTTGAGTTTTTTATATTACCTGGTAAATTATTTAAACATGAAACAATATTCTCTCCCTTAAATCGTATATTAAGGTTATGTACGTCGCTGCGATAGCTTATTACATTAAAGAAGTATGAAGATTTTCTACCTGGTATTTTGGCATACGGAACTGCAGAATGTAGAAATACATTATTCTGTCGAATCTTTAGAATCTCAAAAATCAACGTCTTATAGTATATAAATTGTTTTTCTTTTTTGCCAACATTTAGCTTAACTCTTAGGGTTTGAAAGTAAAAAACAAAGTCGGACAATTTGAGACTTCATAAACTTTCACTAATTTTAACTCTTGGGCCATTAGTAGGCCATTATTCATTCTAAGCTTGCATAAAACTGATTTCGGTGGCTATTGCTTCGTGTAACCAATGAATGATTGCGCTTTTGACTGAAGCTAATGATTAATAATTGCAAAATAAAAAAATCAAATTTTACCCATACTAAGTTACTAATTTAAAGACGGTTTGGGTTTTTGGGATAATAATAAATAAATTACTAAATAGGTATTTATTACAAATTAACGATCATTTTTTGTTTAATTTCAAATTATTGGCGAGTAAATCTTTCGTATCGATTGCAAGGCCACAGTTAAGATAGAAAGTATTACAATGTTTACTAATTCCCCTAAAAAAGTCATAAGCCAGTCAGGATCCTTTATGTATTCGCATTGGAAATCGTAAAATAACAACAATGTTTTAAACGGTCCAGTCGAGCGAAAAGAGCTGGCCGTTAATAAAAAGCCGCGTACGTTCAAGATTTTATTTATTTCTTGACGAAGCGGATGGCTTGTCTTGGCCGTTTCCTTTCTTGACATAACAATAAGGCGAAGCGAAACCGTGCAGATGGACCTGGAAATTTCGAACGAATAACTACGCACTTGTCAGATTTGCTAGACGTCACATAAAATACATAAGAGGATCAAAATAGTAATGGAGTTTTTGTCCCTCCTCTTTATTTTTTGGAACTCTACGCAGCTTTGGTCGGACTATTATTATTGCAAGGGAAGTTCGCTTTCGTGTGGCTTTTAACAAATATGATTTTATCGAGATTTGCGGACAATTAATTAAGTAACAAACCGTGGAACTTTCTAAACGTGGAAATTGATAGTTAATTTTCTTAGTGCTTAAAAGTTAATAAAAAGTTCTTTCTCTTTAGGGCTTTCAAAAAATGAATCACTTTCATGGTTACCGCTTTTCATTTTCAATTTTACCACAAGAAACACAAACAATTTCCGCGACATTATTAAGCATGGATATTTAAGTAGAATTTAAAAAATGTAAACAGAATTAACATTTTATTCTGTGGACCTTTGGAGGATGTTAAATAGAAATCAATAATGATATTTTTTGTCTAAAAAAAAATTAAAAACAATTTATATGCTGTTTCATTTTTCATAATAGACCCTCATATATAAAATTAAAATTCCGTACATGTTATTCCGGTTGTCCCAAATGTACTTAGAGTATATTATATATTTTATATTTATATATATTTATTCTTTATGTTTTATGTAATGGTTATTAAACTTTGTCAAAACGTGACCTAGATATTCAAGAGAAATTTATAGTCAAATGTAATTTTTTTAATGAACCCTCTGTATATTATGGCATTTTTCAATTGTACGGTGAAAATTGGATAGGTAGTTAATTACGTTTAATTCCCTGAATAATAACTGCTTTCAATTTGCTGAGTTGCTGATTGCGGTGCACCTTCTCACTTCTGTGGACTTATTGTTAAAAAAAAAACAGCAGCTTGTCAATTATTGAGCTGAAAATAGACTTTACATAATCAGCATCTATCTTTTCGAAAAGTTTGGGAATACAGCTTAGATTGGTTCTGTAGTTGCAGACGTCTGTTTTATTTCCAGTTTTAAAAATAACTTAATTTCCAGAAATTAGGAGAGATTCCCTATAATAATAATTACCTGGTTGAATATTTCTATTTTTCTCTGGAGAAACGTTGAAAATTTACTAATGGCGGTACGCCACTGTTTTGATTTGCATCGGAGCTGACCCTACCGGAATTTTTTCCCTGGCCGATCCTTCAAGAACTAATTGTATCCCTATTTGTCACCGTTTTTACACAACTAGTCGCCTACGTTATTTATGGGACATGTTAATCTACACTAAACCGAGTTTCATTTTGGGGTAATCTCTTTGCAAAATACGATCCGAATGGAGAATTAAACCTTCGCTGATTGCCCGGAATAAGGTACGATAATACCATGTTAAGTTTCCAGTTAATTTATATGGCAACGGGTTTTCACGTGCAAAAATGATACATCGTCCAAGTAATTCCGATCACGATTTTAATTGGTCTGGTTGTCATATTGACGCGATGATTTTTTGATATAAAAAAAAATAAAATGAAAAATAACACATCTCGAGACGAGAAACCGTGGAAATTGCTATCGTAACCGGATTTGGCTTTTCATTTTTCTGCCACGCTGGTTCCCGATCAGAAAATCTACATCTTAGTTCGCCTTTTGGGTTTCTCATTTCCCCTCTTGCGCTCGACTCCCCTAACCTGATATTCCGTGTGTCGGCTCATCTTTATAACTGCAAATTACGCGAAAAACCCGCTCGACCGTGGCGGTTTATAATATAACTGAAAATTAGTTGCTTTGATGGAAACGTTATCCCCTTTTTCAAACACTAAGTTCTATTTTGAGGCCTGCGTTGGTATGACTTTTACCAAAATACGCCAATAGTGTATTTAGACGAAAAATGGTTCGACAATCACCACACAGTAAAAAAAGGAGGGTGTGATAACAGTAACAAGTGTGTTCTAAAAGTGCCACCTTCGCATGGAAAACGCATAATTATTCTTTAAACACGTCAAAGATTTGATAGCACATCAAAACGAACATGCTGCGGTTATGGAGTAATAAGTAGTAGCCAAAGTTAATCACGGGGTCGTAAAAGCACTATATTTCTGGTCGAAGTATACTATCAACGAGACACGAGACATTAGAAATACAAGCATATACCGGGTGTTGGAATTTAAATGTCATACTGTAAATGTTATCGCTTTAATCGATTTTCCTTCCGCAATAGTTTTGCATCTCGGGTTCGGGATCTATACTTTTCGAAATCAGGGACACCCTGTATATCGGAATGCGGCGCGCTTGTACGGTTATCTGGCATTTCGCAGTAATTTTTATTAAATGAATAAAATCGTGGAACGGCTGAAATACCTTAAATAAATTTTATTAAAACAGAAAAAAAAATCGCGCGGCATCAGTCACAACTTGTCTCCCCGTTAATTGTAATTCGTCGGGGGCTTTCAGTTGCAGCGAACTTCACATTCCCTATTCAAATGTCAAAACCGCTTGTCATTTGTCCGCGAATATTTTACAGTTTGTTCCTTTCCGACAATTTCCAATTCGAACGCTCATGCATGACGTAAAGCCAACAAAAACAAGTAGTAAATGTATGTATATGGTAAGGAATAAAATAAAACCGTTGAAAAATATAACAAATGTCGCGGCATAAAAGTGGATGGCATTGTTTCCGGGTAGTCAGACTTTAAGGGAGCGCTTTTCCGAGCATTGTGGGAGGCAATGGGGTGTGGTCCATTTCACTTCGTGGTCCGTAACTGTTCCTCACACTCACAAGTTCGCATATTCGCACATACTAAGGATTTGGGATATATCGAGGATATTATTATGGCAGCTCTATGTTTGAATATTTGATACGTGGGGTCGTGAATGAGATTCTGTACCCCGAAATAGGAAAATTATTTTTTGAAATGCATATTTCTCGATATACAGTAAAAACTCCTTATAACGAAACTCTGTATAACGTAAAACTCTGTATTACAAACAAAACTCCTTGTAATAAAATAAGGAATGTAGGCCGACTTGTACTTAATAGAGTCTCTTACCTTCTCAGAATTCCTTACCCTAATAATCTAATTACCGAGAACCTGATCGTCCTAAGTGTTTTTCTCGTAATAAGCGATCGGTATCTATAAAAGTACACCATTGTTTTAATCAGTTCTAATTTGACTTAGTGAATACGGCGAGCATGGCGAGTAAGCGACAATTTTTTTCTCTACACGTTAAAGTTGCTTTAATTCGGGAGATAGAACGGGAAGGAAAGAAAAGTGATGTGCGACGTCGGTACGGTCTTACACCGTCGACTATATCCACGATTTGGAAGTGCAAAGAAAAAATCATTCAGGCTGAAGTGGCAGGCAGTTCTAGTAAAAAACTAAGAAAGTCAAAATTTGAAGATTGGGATCGGGCAATGTTGCAGTGGTCCCAACAGCAACGTCTTAAAAATGTACCACTCTCTGGACCTACCGTAAAATTAAAAGCAGAAAAGTTTGCTGAACAGCTTGGCATTATCGATTTCACGGCTTCGAAAGGATGGTTGGGGAGTTCAAACAGAGACATGGTATAAATTATGGACAGATAAGTAGCGAAGGCCGCGATATATAGAGAAGACGTGGCCAAAACTAGCAGAACAGTACCCTGCTGACGAAACTGGTATTTTTTACAAAATGACGCCCAGATAAAACTCTTAAATTTCGAAGGGAAAAGTGTGTTGGTGGAAAACTTTCTAAAGAACGTATAACAGTGTTAGTAGCTGCCAATATGAGTGGGAGAGAAAAAAGAAAGCTAGTCGTGATTGGAAAATGAACTAACCCACGATGTTTTAAGAACATCAAGCATTTGCCGGTCACTTACAAGGCAAACAAGTCTGCATTGATGCAGAATTAAAGGGGAGGATAATATTACTTCTCTTAGATAAAAATAAATAGAATATTGATTTGGCATTTCTTCCAACAAGTGTATTACAGCCGATGGACCAGAGCGTAATAAAAAGTCTTAAGAGGTAAAACATTTTAATGGAACGGATCGACTCCGAAGACAAATTTTCCATTAATATGCTAGATGATGCAGCCAACTTTATTAGTAAAGCTTGGAAAGAGGTGACAGCAGAAACAACTTAACACTACTATGGTCATGTAGGACTTATTACCGAGACAGAATGCGAACAAGACTTGGGAGATGATCAGCCACTAAGCGAGTAGATAAAGCAGTTTCAAACAACAATTACGTTTACAAGTATGGAGTTGCAAGATTTTATGGTGATAGATCAGGATTTGGCTACAACAGCAGACTTGACAGAGGAAGCCATATTAAAACAAGCAAGAAAGGGTGAGGAAGAGCACCAAGAGGAAGAAGAAGATGAAGAAGTTGATCTGGGACCACCACCGACCATTCAACAAGCCCTATATTCAGTTAACCTGATAGAGAATTTTTTTATGTATCATGGGGAGGATGCGCCTTTCGAAAAAATGGTGAGAACACAATCCAAAGTGCGAGATGCCTATTGGCATACTAAGAAAATGCAAAAGAAAATGACCGATTATTTGAAACATTAAATGTAGTTCTTAAATATTTATATAAAATGTTCCTAAGTAGATGTTAAAATATGTATATAAAATCACCAAATATTACAGAACAGATATGCGTATTGTTATTTTTCAAGTGCACATAACTCTTTATAATGAAAACGAAAAAAAAGCAGTCCCTTCAATTTCACTATTTCGACTGTACATATCTGACGCTACATTTTTTTTACTCCATTTAGTGGAAATTAAAAAATGTATATCCATTAGTTATAATTTTTGTAAATATTATTGAAACCGGTCGTCTTTTGTCTACGTCTTTGTGCAGTCCTGTCGAATATTTTTAAAATACACTAACTCGGAATAATTTTACACGCATTACAAATAAATAAAATTAACTTACCCGCTTTGCTTTTAAGATGAAGGCAGCCCTATATTTTGCCTATCTAAATAAATACAGACTTGAAGTTTTGATTCAAATTTAATTTTATTTTTAGTTTTTCAATTATTTTGGTCGATAAATTCACAACATTTTTACCAAATAATAGTTTCTTTTTTCTATAATGAGTAATTAAAAGCTGATCGTTTAATTTACTTTTTCGTTGGGGAATTATAAGGTGCTATAGAAAATGTTCCTTTCGATGTGAGACAGCTAGATGGTGCGTCACTGGTTAAACCAAAAATTTCCTATGCACTGGGTAGGAACAAAACAGTTCTTTTGAACCCTAGCGTCCGAGTTCTAAAAATTAAGATGAACTTTGTGCCAGAAGTAGCATTCTAGAACTTAGACGACTATCTAGACAGAATCTTAAAATAATTGAAAAATGTGTTCGGATAAATGGAGGGCTAGTCGAGTCGAGTTAATTATTTTTTTAAACTTAAGCAGGTAGTTGCTAACTTACTCTCTTTATATATAATAATTGTTAATTTCTTTAGTGTTATTTATTTTAGTGAAGAATTGAAATTATATGAATTGCTCCATGGAATAAACACTATTTTAATAATTTTGTGCATTGACCAAAATAATCAAATCACTAAAAATGTGAATGTGGACCTTCAAAATGTATGACTGTGCAAAGATAACCAAAATAACCAAAATATAGGGGTGCCTTCATCTTAAATGTATAACACTGTATGATTTGTATAAAGTACCACATAAAGTAAGTAAAGTTCGCATCCTTAAATATTTATTAAATAAATTTCTAATCTGCGGATCCAAAACAATTCATGTTGGAACAATCATCTGGATCGTTACGAAGCTGGGCGTTAAACATTCCTTTTTCAGTCATAATTGAAATTGTTAATAAAACTGCTTAAAATAATTAAAAACAACTCTCTAAACTGCTTTATACGCATAAACAGCAGTACCATAGAATCGTAGTAGACTTTTCATTAGCGTGTTAGTCCTTTATTTGGTTATCTTTTGTCGCAATAATAGTTTCGCATTTAATTCTTGAAGAATATAAATTGTATTTGCAGTGATGTAGCACAACACTTTTTAGTGGCTGCTTAGGGCAGCGATGATTGCCTTATCAACAACGTCAAGTTTTACAAAATGCTTCCAGCATTTCTGAAGTTATTGACATTTGACAATATAAGATTATTTCTCACAAAAATAGGAATGTGATGACGTCTTGGCGACCATTTTGGAAATTGAAAAATAACTTAATTAAATAATAATAATAATTAAAATAATATTTTTGGAGAGGAATGAGTTAGTTAGGGATTTATATTTATTTACTCCATTTACATTCTCAGATCATATGAAAAAAAAAACTATACGCAACGCCTTTAAAATTCTGAAATTTGGGAGGATAAAATATAATTTCTACATGACGTCCAATTTGAAGTAAAGCAACGAAATATGGGTTAAGAATAATAGATATTTTAATGAAGAAATTACATTTAATGAAGACTTATACAGATGTATAGAGTGCACTATGTTGTGATTTTTCTAATAATAACATTCATTTGATTGTTTTAACGTATGTTTTATCTAGACAAATAGACAAATCTTTAATATTAATTGGCAGGTATCGCCTGGGATAAGATTTACAGGGTAACGATCGTATATTACTAATATTTTTAAAATTTTTGATCTCCAATTGGTACATTAGACTGTTATTCAATAAACGTATAAATAAATTCATTAATTGTACCTCCAGTATTTAATCCATGTCCATGTTTTATAAATAAAAATTTGGTGACTTAACGACTATAATTCTGTCTTAATGGTTTCGTTCGGTTAATCATTTCTCATTTCTGATTTCGATATTCCGACATTGCCCAGAAAACGGTTCTCATCAATGCGACAGTATGACAACATTAAGTAAGTGACGTCAAGGCATAGCGCGAAGGCGAAAACAAAGTGGAATTAAAGAGCGGGGCGACAACATGCGACAAGAGAACCGATTTGTGGGGGTTGAGAATGATAAATCGTCAGTCATACATGCAGGGCGCTTAGAGCCCGACTCGTTTTACAAATCCCGAAAAGGATTTGGTGTACGCTTTCGAGGTGCGAATGTCCGTTCGGCTTGAACGCTCCGGGTCAACCGACGAAGACACCCTTAACAAGATAGGGTTGTTTTGAATTTTAACTCGTTAATTTGTTTAGGTATGGTTTGTTCCTTTGCAGTGTAGAGCGGGAAAACTTTATTTACAGACTCTCGCCCCATTTGGTTTCAACTTAAATCTACGTATGTTTTTACCACTGAAAATTAAACTAAACTAAAAATAATAACACTTAATATAACCAAGTCTGAGGAAAATATTCTAGCAAATAATTTGCGAAATTCCAATGATCCGAATCATTTTTTTATAAACTCTGTAGAAAATAATAAAATACCAGATCAGGAATTAATTAATTTCAATGAGAACAATCAATTAGAAAATGTCGATCATGAGCTATATTTTACATTGACTGCAGGGTATCAAACATTTCACATAATAAAAAATATTAAATCCAAGGCATATCATAAACGAACGTATATTGAGCTCTAATTTTCCAAAATCAGCATGCAAAGGCCACACCTCTTCCTAAAGTAAAGAACCCCACAGAATTTAAACAACTTAGGCCAATTAGCATCCTTTCCACTCTTTCCAAAGTTTTAGAAAAAATAATTGATAGTCAAATAAGAAAATTCTTAGCTCTTTCCTATATATTACCTACAAAACAATCTGATTCATTATTGATAATTTTGTTTGACTTTAGCAAGGCTTTTGACATGATGAATCATACATTGCTTATTTCAATTTTGCCCTACTTTGGGTTTAGCGAAAGTGCACGCGTGTTTTTAAATTCCTTTTTAACCGATAGAGTTCAACAGGTGTTCTGCGACAATGTGTATTCCGAAGCACATTCCGTAGAGTTAGGTGTACCACAAGGTAGCATATTGGGTCCCTCGTTGTAAGCAATCTATACGTTTAACTTTGTAAAGGCTTTAAAATTGCTGACGATACTCAAATTTACTTTTCTTTCCAAGATCATGAAATGACTCAGGCTGCGACTAAAATTAACACTGATTTAAAGAACTTTTATAAAATTGCATCCGATCATCTGCTAAATCCTACTAAGTCGTTGGTGTTGGTTTTTGAAAATGACTCCCAGGTACATAATGTCAAAAACAAAAAATTAATGACACTCCTATACTATAATCGATTACATCGAAAAGTTTAGGATTGATATCGGACTCTAGGCTGCGGTTCAGGGATCACATTACAAACAAATTGAGAATAGCATATGGGAATTTAAAGTTAATATACAGTCATCACTGTTTTCTTCCAATTGTTACAAAGAACATACTTTTTCTACTCCCGTCTGTAAAATGCCTAATTACACACCAATCTAGCGTGCGGGAAGCAACACTTTACCATGTCAGTTTTCTTTTCCCACGGATCCGAGCCACTTCGGGCATTTCCGGGATTTTAACGCACGGGTTTGGAGAATATCACAATCTCGAAAAGAAATGTTTAAGAGATCATTTTCTTATAGCATTGCACATACAATAAATAATTTAAGTCTTTTCGATTTAATAATATCCACCAAAACTTTTAAAAACTGGTATAAAAAATATCTTCTTGGAACTCAATAATTTCTGTATCGGAAAACCATTCTGCTGTTTACCCTATCCCCTCCTTTCTCCTTTGTCCTGCGACTTCTCTCTTTATTGAAAACTATATTTAATGGTTAATATATTATAAACTCTGCGTAACCTATTTAATTTTGTTTATTTGGTACTTTCTTTTTCTTGTTCATGGGGTAATTTGGTGTACATCAAATTGAAAAGAAAGAACTGATAATAGCGTGAACAAAATTGAATATAATATAACATAAATAAGAGGAATGATATCTAGTATAGGGGGCTGTGGCTGAAAGGAAGATCTTCAGAGTTATACAAGGGCCTGTGAACGTAGTTACATGTTACAGTGCTACCCAGGCGGGAAGAGACGAAGGGAACACCCTTATCAATATGATTGAAGGAAGTTAAGGACTGGAGAAAAACAGGCAAGAGAATACAGGCAATGGAAAAGAATGGAGTAACATCAACAGAAAAGTAGGAAACAGAGGGGATTGATCCACCTCGTGAATTGGACCTAGAGAGCTTCCGAAAAGCTGCACAACTCCCTTTTGTAGTGTGAAGTCACTATCTAAAACTTGTTTTATTATCCAAAATTGCTAACTTTAGAAATTAGTTTTATTTCAATTCACAAATCTATGCAATGTAATTTTCTTCCACAGCTTATTTAATATATCAAATTTCTAATATTGTGAACTCCAACTAGGGTATAATGTTATCTTTGGTTTATTTTTAGCTTTTAATACTATTTTAAATATCAAAAATAGACGTTAAAATAGTAAAATTACTACTAGTGGTTCAGTAAAAGAGTCTAACTAATTTTCATACAGAGGATTTCCAAAGTTTTGCCAACTAGGCGAGTTTAAACTAATTTTGCTTTATTTTTTTTTTTACTACCACCTCTAAGCTTAAAGTTTCCTTAGCTACCGATTCAAGTCAAGAAATATTCGTTTTTATTATTCAATTACAAAAATGACTAGCTGTGAAGTGATTCGATATGTTTTAAATTTAAATAAACGATTTAATTTGCTGTTTTGTACCAAAAATACGTTCTTATTATTGTTAAATAATAAATGTTGGCCTAACGATAAAGGAAGAAATAAAAATTAGAATAAGAAACTCTTTCCAAGATCTGGGTATGTATCAAAATTCGAGTTTCGAGACAAGTTTTGAATGGTATATTTATGATGGATTATTAAACAACTGATTATTTAGTAGTAGTTGTTTGTTTACTTTGGTTACGTATACTCAGTTTTACTTAATTTCGAGTATACTGAAGAAGGATTATTGAACAATTAATTGCTTAGTAGTATTTTTTAAGTGAGAAGTTAAAGTTTAGTTAAAGTATCAATACCTAATTTCGACTAATTGGCAAATATCGTGCTTTAACTACTTATTTTTTGAAAAATAGCACAAGAATTAATCAATTTTCCAAAGTAGATTTATCAAAACCATTTCATAGCAATAAAAGTGTATTTTTTAGTAAGTACGGTATTAAATCGACTATTTAAACTCAAAACCCAAATGTACCATTTTTATTTTGCTTCCAGAACTCACTGTAAGTATCGGGAAACCAAAAGAAAAGTGCTAGCGGGGCAATACCTAAAAACGTAGTCAGATATAGAACGTTTCATTTAAAAAATCATCGAAAAAATAATTTAGACTTCGTCGACTTGGCAACGGAAAATACCCTGTAAGAAATAATTACTTAGGAGCTTTATTTAAATGTTAATAATACTTTTGATATAGAGATATATTGATATAGAGATATAGGGCCTAATAGGAAATTAGACTGTTGCGGAACACTTTGTACAAATGATTATGTTTTGCAACTTTAGTAAAAACAATTTTTCAAAATTGCGCAAAATAACAATCGCCTCAAGAGCGTGTGATTTTGGTGAAATTGGTGTCATTTGGTGGAAATGTATAAAGGGCTAACCATCAGAGTCCGGGGTCCAGATTACAGATCTAGTCAAATCTAACCCAAAAACAGCCTCTCTAATTTGAAAGTCCAAGAAACCAGCAAAAATCCCCGGATGTAAAACACGGCACCCGGAGGCTGACGTGTACGAAGTTGTTTCTTTCTCGGCTGGGGAAAAGTTTAATATATTCGGGCAGTTTTCACTCTAGGGTGTTACTCGATTCCGTATTTCATTTTGTTTCAAAACGATTCGGATAAATTTTAATTTATATTTAAATTCTCTCATTCGTAAATTGAAAATTATAATTCTCAGGTCGCTTTCCCGTTAATTTTATGGAAAATTTCGCGAGAATGATACATCGGGATTATAGAGGGCGTTCTTTTTTTTTGCAACACAGCAAAATTACAGACTCTGGTAAAAATGTCCGACTTTCGCGAGTGGCGTGAGTGGTGGGACTGAAATAAAAAAATGAAATAATAATATAAAATAAAGAAATAAATTAATATTAAGAAGAACATTTTTACCATACTGCTTTAACTTTTGTATAGTCGAGGTCTAATGGTGTACATACATTAGAATGCGCAAAGTATGAGTTATTTGTATTAATTTGAATATTTTAGAACATGACGAATCTATCAATAAGAAATATATAGGGAATTACATTAACATTTTTGCGTTGTACCCCACTGAAACTAGGTAAAAAAAACTGTGTATATTAAATAATTTACAAAATGAAAAAAAGCATTATTTTTTTTGATAATATAATCACTTTATGGTGGTTAAAATTTGAAAATTGAACAAGCATTATCAGCTTGCCGTGCGAGATGTCAATCCTACTAATGACCCACAGGGTCGCGGCAAATTGGACTTCTCTGGCGCCCGTTCGGTTGCCGCCATATGACGCTTTTGACGGTTAAATATGGGCCTTTCGGCGTTGCCATACGTATAAATTTATCCTTCCTTATATCATTGCTCGCAGGCAACGTATTTATTTATTGATTTACCGGCAGTACAAAATCAAAATCTGAAACAAATAAAAGTTAAAAGTTAGAAGGTATCGTGGGAAAAAAATCGAAGATTTTGTTCACATGCTGAAACGGAAAGAAATAAAAAAATAAAGAACCAGAGTTCCAAATTAAGAAGTGTGCTAGTGGTGTCCAATTTTTGACAGAAGACACTTTCCTGGCATATCCTAAAAGGGAGGATCTTAATTCTCAATAAACCAATAAAATGCCGATTTACAGGCCTTTAGTGAATATCATAATCAATCACGAAATTTTCTGCAGTAGTGGCAAAAATCAGCTCTTGTCATCTCTGGATATTTTACCGGGGGTGCCGCAGGGCTCAGCATTGGGACCCTTATTATTTTTGACTTATACGGCGGATATGTTATTATATTTTGAGTGCGGCAATTGTGAATATGCAGCGAAAATCATGGATAAGGAGGGGCATAATTTAGGCTTAAACCCGTCAAAGTCTGGTGTCATTATTTTTGCTTCTATGAGAAAGAAAGTAAACATCAAGTCCAGGATGAAATTGTATGTGGACAATACTATTCAAGTTGTAGAGTCTTTTAAAAATCTGGTTCTATATATTGATGAGAATGTGATGTATGCTTCTATGTTCTTTGAAACGTGTGATAAATTGCAGTACTCCTAAATATTTGGATGACAAATGACTATTTAGGAAATCAATTCATGAGCCGAATCTCCATCCAAAACTTTTAGCTTTTATTTAAAAAGGCATTTATTTCTTCCCTAGCGAAATAACCAAATTTATATGTTGTAATAAGGTTTCTCTTCGATATGTGGTTGAAGGTACATATTTTATTGTTATGGTTTCGTGCTTACTTTTATTTGAAATGTGCAGATTGTATTTACAGATGGGTTAAGTGTAATGTAATATTAATAACGACTATTATTATTATTATTATTATTATTATTATTATTATTATTATCATTATTTGCTATGTTTAGACCGTGGTTGAAGAAAATTTTGTATGGAGGAGAATAACGAACCAAAAAGAACGTGTCATTTGAATATCTGCTGCAAGAGAATCATTTTACGAGTGTATGAAGGCAAAATTGCTACCTGCACCATACTGTATGAAAAAACTTATTTTGTAGACGAAGTTATAAAAAAAATCTATTATATAACCCTTAGATTACGAACTTTGCATTGCAATTTGAATAAAAATTCGATATCATAAACCCAGAAAGGTCCGCCCATGTAATTGATATAATCAAAACTCAGTGTGAACTAATATAATATAATAATATAATTATGAAAAAACTTGAGACAATCTAAAACCATTGATTATACCCTTGGATAGCACATATTCAAACCATTATATATCAGATATCATCATATACCATATATTTTGTGTTTGTCATGGCATTTATCGTGTGTAGGACTATACCTCAGCATTAAGTCGCTCTCATTATGACGTGGAAAAGTTCCCTAAAAAAAAAAAAGACGCCGGATCATTTCAATTCGACGCATATGACATGGATAATCAGATATTTCTCAGAGACGAAGCTTACTCCAAATGCGAACACATGGGACCATTGGACAATGTAGGAGTTTTATAGAATTTTCATTTTGAGAAGCTGATGACGACCTCCCAATAAAGTCCAACATTTTGTAAGCCTTCGAAACTGTATTGGGCAAAGGATGTTCGTAAACTGTAGACTGAGATACTTAGGAATTCCATGCCATATAAGTTACACTATTTTATTCGCCATTTATCTTCGATGTATTGTGCTGAAGATTGTTGGGATTGACGCGCAATCACATCGAGTGATAGTGATGGATGGTATTTTTCACTAGTCGTATTTTGTTGGGTAGATTGTTGGTGAAAAATAGCTCCTTAATATGAATGAATTGATTGATTCCGTCTTCAGCTAAACTCATTCTTGTAGCGCCTTTTCATGCAATTCCTGAAGATGATGAATAACATGGTAACATACTTTTAGCATCCCAACAATGATGAATGAAATTTTTTTCCCCAACACTATAGGTGTAGTTGGATGAGATTTTTGCGTATAATAAAAAATCGAATTATGCGTAAATATGGATGGCGTCGCGAAAGTCATATAAATATCGAAAGGCAACAGCGTAACTGCTGTAATATTCCTAATGACTTGCACACGCGTCCCTGGCACGTATACTGCATGAAAACGCACATTTTATACCCCAAGTTGGCCTAATGTTGCCAACCTGCGCGATTTGCAAGTGTTTTGCCCCACGCCGACTACGATGCCGCTCCGTTTTTGAAGTGGTGATTTTCTTTAACAGAATTGGTTAAATCAAGGCTTCATCAAGTCGATCGTTGGGATTTTTTGGTCAAAATTTTGCGTGATCTACTGTCAAGTATCGAGGATGCATCCTTGAGTACTTGCAGTTTTTCGGTTAATATGGGTCCATGATCGTCGTGTCGTACTGATTGGCCTTTCCGAATTTTCTTTATTCTGACAAAAGAACGGCGGCTCTTGCTAGATTTATAACGGTTTAGTTTTGGAGTATTTCAGTTTTTTGAGTTTTTAGCTGGTTTGGCATAGTATATTTTTATTTCCAATATAGTTATTAGATTATTGTATAAAAAATACTAAAAATACTAAAATTTGCAAATTGACATACTCAGCGACTATGTTGAATGAATAAAGGTCTTCTTGGAGGAGAGCTCGTTGTGAATATAAATTTGACTTTTATTGTCAGCATAGGCTAATATCTAAATACTAAAAGCAAGAGTTTGTTTTGTGGTTCTTGGAAGGAGAATAGTTTGGCTTTTAGGTTTAGGTGGACATCTTTCCATATTCCTTTTTAACGTCTTCATTCATGACCTAAAAATATTTTTCGCTTTTGCCAATTTCTTGCATTTGTGGACGATTTAAAGCTTTTTAAGGTTATAGCATCACCTCTTGACTGCCATCGATTACAGGAGGATCTTGATAGGTTTTCTTTGTGGTGCAGACAGAACAATTTAACTCTTAATACAAACAAGCGCAAAATTGTAAGCTTTAGCAGATCCAAAAATCCAGTAACTTTCACCTATCATTTGAACTCTGGATCGCTCGAGAGACAGAACCTAGTTAAAGGTCTTGGAGTTTGGCTCAATTCGGAGCTCACATTCACATATCACATTGATTTTATGACTAACAGAGCTATTCTATTGCTGGGGTTTGTTTTTCGGACTTTGAAGGGTTTTGAGAACATCTTTACGTATAGGGAGCTGTACTGTGCGCTTGTGCGTTCAATTTTAGAGTATGCTAGCTGTGTCTGGCAACCATACTATGCAATTCACAAGGAAAGAATACAGCGTGTGCAGCGTAAGTTCCTTAGAGGAATAGGTTTTAAATTGGGAATGTCATTTCAGGAAATAAACTACGAGGAGATTATGAAGCTTTTGAATCTCACATCTTTGGAGAGTAGGCGCATATTTTTTGACATCGCTACATTGTACAAAATCCTTAATTATTTGATGGATTCGTCAGATCTTCTGGCATCTGTTGGTTTTCATATTTTTTCCTATTAATGCAAGAAATAAGGCTCTTTTTAACATTGATTTTCATAGGATCAACTATGGCATTAACTCGCCTATGAATCGAATGTGCAAGCTGACAAATATTTAACCCACAAATAACGAGCATATTGTTAAGTATTTTCTGACTCTCTCAGTAGTTTTAATTGCAAAGTAAAGAAGACTGTTTTTAATCAAAACTTGGTAGTTTAGAAACTGGAAGTGTTCTTTGTATGTGTTGGTGTTACTATTTTTCTTAGGTTAAACTATATTGTAATGATAATGTAAATGCTAAATGCGTAAATTTTTAATTTTTTTAATTTTTTTAATTTTTTAATTTTTAATGCATTTTTATTTCCGGTTTTCGTTCCTTCCAGACTATAATTTTTGTTGTAGGTTGCCGATTCAAAATTATGTTGTTGTCTTGCTTTACTGCTTTGCGGGTAAATTCTTTTTTACTTACTTTCCAAAAATATAACCATAATTTTACAATATACTGACTAAATAATGCCGTATATTGAAAACTATCAAATTGACATATCAGCATATGGAAGACCTCTGTATATATATTAGAGGGTGTTTTGTGATTCTAGTAGAGATAGTAATTTGGCTTTTAGGTGAAAATACTTATATTTTCGATTTTTGTTCCTTCCAGACTAATTTTTTATTTGCTTTCAAAAAATATAATGATAATTGAAAATTATTTATTTGGTTGAACTTATCTTTAATATTAAGGGGCTCATTACTCATGGTCTGAACTGAAAGTGATGATAAGAATGGTCTTACTTGATTGTTTATTTGAAACCGCTTAAAAATTATTACGAGAGAAAAAAATATTATATTTTTTTAACTGACGTCATCCCTACTACTACAACCGAACGAATTCTTCCCATCGTTGTCAAATAGAAAATGTTGCTATTCAGTTGATGCTGTCGACTTGTTCCCGATATACCCCCGATATACGCAAAATAGCCCCAAACGGCCGTAAATGTATGTTGAAACCCCGTGGTTGTAAAAAGAAAATTAAATACCGAGATTAACCGAGTAACGGTTATTATTTGGCACCGCACTTCGACGGAGGAAAGTGTTACCCAAACTTAAGTTTAATGACGAACCGACTCGCTATTCCGAATGCAAAATTAATTCGGCCAAATGAATCCTTTTTGTTAATTTTGAGGAGCTATAAATCTTGGCGCTCCATTTGCGGTTGTGATCGACAGTATCGTCATCGTATGGGGTATCCGAGCAGATGTTGCCAGTCGTTTGAACACCCTATAGGTTATTGCGGAGTAACGAAATGCAGATTATTAGTGGTTTACAGGGGCGCCGTAACTCATGAATCGCCACTTTTATAATAAAGTATAATAATAATAATAAAAATAATAATAATAATTATTGAAATCAATAAAGAATTGCAATTTAACAACTTATTGTAATGTAAAGATTGAATAAATATTAATACCAATAACACTTATATTCAAGGTATACTAAGTTAAAAACTTGACAGCCCTCCTTGAACATTACGCAGGTTAATTTAACTATGTTTCCTATCTATAATATAATATGAAAAGAAACAGTATTCTACAAAAAAAAGAAACGATTTTGTGTAGTTACAATACATTCATTAATCTGTGAATTTGACTTATAATAAACAGCCATTTAGAAAGTTAAGTTACAATTCGATAGTTTTATCTTCTTTTAACCACTGTGATGTCGTCTATGGCCCATGTCTGACAGCGGATGCCTCAGAACGGATTCAAAAAATCCAGAAATACTATCTTAAGATTCATTGTTGGGATTAAACGCGGCAGTGAGTCATAAACTGAAGCAAGTCTGATGGCTTAATATGAAAAATCGACGATATCTTCATAAATGTAATCTTTATCAAAAATTATACGATCGAAGTATCCACGCTATCCTTTCAAAAAAAAAATCAGCTTTCGCAGGAATGTTCACAATTTAGATTTAAGATTTAAAGGCCTGCTCACCGCTCCATGTCACACCTCTGGAATTTTTGAAAGATCCTTTACATATGATCATGGCTAAAGCATATAATGCATTGGATCAGTCTCTTAAATTGCTTAACAAC
>NW_026844225.1:8784998-8939998 GCF_029955315.1 Cylas formicarius | reverse complement strand
TACGTTAGTTGTGACATGGTTTTACAGATTTTTTATTTAACAAATATAAAACAAGCGTTATGGTATTACTTATTTACTAACTACATATTTTTGAAAATTAATATATACCTTTTATTCTTTTAATTTCACTGATATTATTTTGGGAACCTGCAAAACAAAAAGTTGATTTTTTCTTTTCTTCCACGATATTTTTATGAATAAATGAAATATATATTTTTAAAAATTAAAATTTGTGATTATTTATAACTATTTTGATTGTCATTTAAATTTAAATTTTGAAACTATTCAAAACTGATTTGAATTACAATCGAAATATCTATCAGTCATGGATATTTACTAAATTACAAATAAACATTTTATTTGGGTAAGTTTGGATGTCTTGCTTTCTCTACGCTCAGAAGTAAATATACCTATATAAATATATAAATATATCCATTCAAGCTATTCGAGCCTAAATAAAAATTTCAAGCAAAATAAAAAAAAGTTGGCCAAAAACTACCCATTATCACTTTTTAAGATCTAACTATATCTTAAAAGCGAAAATTTAAAATATTCTACAAAATTTCACAGTAATTTAAGCATGAAAATCTGTTTTGTTATAACGTCAAAGATGTTTTGAGAGTAAGGACTTTATGAGGATGACACGTTTTTGGCCTTTTTGCTTTGATCTGGATGGATTTTTAAAAAATATCGTTGCCACTTTTAAGTCAAGTTAAAAAGTCCGAGCAGCCCTCCATATTCCAGTTTCTACAAAAGAGTGGTAGAGTTTGGTAGCCTCTAAGAAGTAAAAAAAAAACATAAATAAAAAGAAAAAATCAAATGAATTTATAACTGAATAACGTTATTTTTGAACTCGAAATATAATTTAGCGAAGCCATTAAAAATATGGAAGCTTGTAGGTTAGAATCCCTTTCAAAGGCTTGACTTTTTTATTCTTATACAATTTTTTTATTTGATCAATAAATTATGTTTAGATTATAATTTATTTTGGTTTAGCTTACCACACATCAGTACAAATGCACTTAGGGGTAATTTATTTTTTCTGAAAAGTATATAAGTAATGGAGATATTAACAGCGATATTTTAAAATTTTCTGTAGTAATTTTCTTTAAAATGGATGGATAATCCAACAAGAAGTTCGAATTGACCATTTTTTGTTCCCTTTAATGCACACATCTTTATTCTTGATTGTTCTTTTATTATATCTAGGAAATGTGCTAGGAAAAATGTTCGTTATAGTCAGTTTTTACAATAAATATTTTTTTTTTAAAAAAAAACAAAGAAAAATTTTAGTATAAGTTAAGAAACTTTTCCCGAACTGCTATTGTTATTTTCCGTGATTTTTTTCGGTGCTGACGTTGTATTAACAAAACGAAAAGAAGAGAAAATTTTGCCCGCCGTTTTCGGACAGATTTTTTTTAAAGCGTGGTGTCCCTTTTCAGCACTCTTTTCTCGCTGTAATACTTTCATTGTATTCTCGAATAAAAAGGGCGTCACTTATAAACTCCCGGGTGAGTTTCACGAACGTTTTGCTATTTGATTGACAGGATAAATTCCTCGCATAAGATCAGTCCGTCAGCCGACCCGAGCCGTAGATCCTTGTTGACATTCAAATTTTCCTCAGCTTTGAATATGTTTGAGATATAATAAAAACGCTCCTTTCACTGTCCGGAGAATGTGTGGAGTAACACAATCCCGTGTTTTATGTAAAGCTACGCCGACCAGAATTCCTTTTCTTTCGGATTTCACGCATTTTCAGAACTATTTAAACATTTTTATTGATTCTTTATTTGGACCGAGGTGGCTTTTACTTGATGAAAATCCATTTATCAAACTAAATAAGAACTAAAATTTCAGATTTTCACGAAATTATATATTTTCACATGACAATTGTTTCGACAACAATGAGTCTTTATCAAATGTAATATTTACAAACTACCTGCTACTATATATACCGAAAAATGACCATAAAACTTTAATTAATGTTGTTGTGAGAATTTACGTTCAATAAAGGAGATGTATTTAAATTAATTGATCGTTAAGCAATACATTTGAATGTCTCATTTTGTTAATCTCCACGGCTTCCAATAAATTTAATTATCTATTTTTTGTGGCTGTATGCAAAATATCATAACTGTTGTCAAAAATGTGTTTTTCTGTGTTTAAGTGTGTAGCATAATTAGAATCTAGACTATTGTTTTTAAACGCTCTTTTATGTTCGTTAATGCGTTTCTTGAAGGATCTAACTGTTTGTCCAATATAAATTTTAGGACAAGATCCGCATTTCAACCTGTAGACACCCGATTTTTTGGACATTTATTGTTTTTTAAAAATTTTCCTATTATGTTGTTAGTTCTGATATCTATTTTTAAACCACATTTTAACAAATGTTTTGAAACTTTTTTACTAGGTTCTCCGATGTATGTAATTGTTTTAAATTGTTGTTGTTCTGTATTAGGTTTCGGATAAATAGAGTTTACTGTTGTCTGGATTTGTTTTTTATTTATAATTTTATCTATATTGGACGGATTGTAGCCGTTGTTCAGTGCAATTTGTTTAATGATATTAAGTTCTTTGTTGTAATTTTCTGTTTAGAGTTGCGTATTAGGAAGTCTGTGTATAAAAAAGTAAAATGCAGCCATTTTGTGTTCATAAGGGTGATTTGAGCTGTTATGTATGACTGTGTCCGTGTGTGAAGGTTTATGATAAACAGATTTATCATATCATATCATATCATTTATCATAAACCTTCACACACGGACACAGTCATACATAACAGCTCAAATCACTCTTATGCACACAAAATGTTGCATTTCACTCTTTTATACACAGACTTCTTAATACGCCACTGTCAACAGAAAATTACAACAAAGAACTTAATATCATTAAACAAATTGCACTGAACAACGGCTACAATCCGTCCATTAAAAATACAATTTTAAATAAAAAACAAATCCAGACAACAGTAAACTCTATTTATCCTAAACCTAACACAGAACACGAACAATTTAAAACAATTACATACATAGGAGAACCTATTGAAAAAGTTTGAAAACATTTGTCAAAATGTGGTTTAAAAATAGCTTTTTGAACTAACAACACAATAGGAAAATTTTTAAAAAACAATAAAACGAAATGTCAAAAATCTCAAAAATTAGGTGTCTACAGGTTGAAATGCGGATCTTGTCGTAAAATTTATAATATATAATAGATTTATAATAAAAGATGTTATGGGAAAGATGCGCTATAGTGGGATTATATTGGCAGAGCAATATTCGAGGCATTAATTTAGAATTTAACAATATGCCTGACGATTGACGTTATATAGACAAGGCAATCATACAGACCGTTAAGTATTAAAAAAATCTATCTTAGATTTTTGCACATTTTGCGTGCTTTTTCTATTCTGCATTAATTCAAAAACAGTATATAATAATTTCATAATATTTTGGTAAAATATATAAGGAATAAAAGCAGCCATAATTTGAAAATTTAGTTTGATTACTTGTGAAAATAGTAGGGGGAAGAGACTTTTGGTGGTGTGTATCATTAAAAATAATAAAACACGCATATTATAGGTACAGTGCTGATATTTATGCAAAATTGTTTCGGGATAAATTTGCAAGACGCGCATTTGCTAATGTCAAAAAGAATAACGAGGCAGAATTAAGCGCTAAAGCGAGAATTGAATTTTTTCCGTTTGAAGGTTCCCGTTCGTTCGTTACATAATATATCAGGCAGCTTAAAGGGATCGGATAATGAAATTCAAATCTTTTTCGCGGTTCTTAAGCTTCTATTTAGCATATGGTGGTAAGGCGACCGATCTCGAGAAAACTCAAACATTTGTCGGCCTTTGAACCGGGAAGGGATCTTGAGAGGGATAGAATTGCCACAGATGAAAACAAGGCGATTTCTCCTGTACAGTGTCGTATTGTGGTTATTGCAATCGATCCACAGTCATGGATCTTATTCTCAACAAAATCTCATAAAACAGAAATGAAGTTAAAAAAATTTAATTCATTCATTTTGTAGAAGCACGGAATGCTTTTTTTTGGCTCGGCTGTTATTCTGGGTGACTCCAGTTATTCTGGGTAAAGAAGATTCCAGTTTATCAATGTCCCAAAACAAGAATATTAATAATAATATCAATAACAATATATATTTGTCATCAAAAATATATAATTTTATGAATACAAAAAAATCCTTGAGAATAATTATTATTTAGCATCCACTTTTATGTTGCTATATAACATTTTACAATTTTTTAATGAACAAGTTTCCTGGTACAGTGAAACAAATTTATTTGAAATAAACAGAGACCGGACACCACTCTCAATAAATATTAATAATTGTCTCTTTTAATTAACTGTTTGGTCTGTACGCATTTGTTCGATATTATTATTATTACTAGTTTTGAAAAACCAATTAATATAGTGCGATGTGATATCGAAACAGAACTTGGACAGTGAATTAGTAGAAGGACTTGCAAGATATCCAGATATTACTCCACTGGATTTTTTAAAATCAAAATTGTATAAGGAAAAACCACAATATTTAGACTAGATTAGATTAATGAAAATATCCTGAAAACCCGAATAATTTTTTTTTGACATACACTATCACTGTGGATTTTGTAATAGGGCCTTGTTAATTGACCATAATCAATTGATCACTTCTAAATTGACCGGTGAATTGAGAAGTCAAAGTCAAATGCGATCAAAATATTTTAAATAACAATTGTAGAGTGTTATCTATCATTATTTAATAATAACATGTATTTTATAATAGATTATTATGCATTTGTCATGTCCAAGGAGTACCCGAATACGATATTTAGCGATTCGAGGAATCCCAACAAAAATATCCACCCCATTTAGTTCCCAGAACGACGCGATGGCGGCCTAACGCAGAATATAAATAAATAAATATGAATTTCATTGCATTTAAAAAAATATTTCACAAAAAAAATTGTCCGGTCATTTCTAGAACCCCACTTGTGGATATTTTGCGTTAAACAAATTAAAAACTTCTTGAGTTCTCGTTTTGTCTCTGTGTAATTGCAACGATTTAAGAAGGTTACTGATATTACTTCCATGTTTTTTATTTTTTTGTTCGTAAAAAGTAAAAGTTAGGTACAGGGTGTGTTCTGTGATCTATTTTAAAAAAGTAAGTCGGTATTGGCATCTGCTTTCTGACTCATCCTGTATATTTTGTGTTTACTGCAAAAAAATGCACAATACATTTTTTTTAAACATCTCTGCGGTCATTTTTCTTAAAATCCAATACCTGATTTTTAAATAATATTGTTCCATATTTCAGTTTCACTGTATGTAATAGGTATTTCATTTTCAAAGTTCAATTTATTACAAAAAAAAATCATTACACACCGATCTAGCGTGCGGGAAGCGTCACTTTACTACCTCAGTTTCGTTTCCCACGGATCCGAGCCACTTCGGACATTTCCGGGATTTTACCGCACGGGGTTGGAAGCAATCGGAGAGATTTCTGTCGATTCCGACGGTCATGTCACTGAATATATTCGTGTTGTTTTGCATAATACAAATATATATAAGCTACAATTAACATCTAGTGGTCTAGTCGCTAAGTAAATTGACACAGAAATTTTACATACCGTTCACATGAAATTTAGTGGTTTTTACAGTTTTTATATTAATATCTTGCCAATACCAATTGTACGATTTTCAAATGTCCATGTCTCATCAGTACAAACAAAACAAAATTGAAGGTTGGGACCTGCTTTTTCTTCTTAAAAGCTCTACCCTTCGATAATTTTCCTTCCAATTACAGTCTACTTAATGATCAATTGTAAAAGTTAAAAAAACAACATAACGTTTTATAATAGCGGTTATTGCGTTGTTTACACAGTTAAAAAGAGACAACAATATCAAATAGCAAACGAATAAGTTTAATGACAACTATTAAATATTCTGTTTGAATGGTACGAATAATCTGTTATTATTTTTAATTTGTTAAATTTTAATTTTCTCGTGACGGTCGTAGAAAAAGTATAGTATGCAACACGTAATAATAAACTCACACAATAAACTCGTGAGTCAAATGCCGTTTACCGTACTTGCTGCATAATATACTATTTTTAGATAATGAAAATTTCCTCTTTTTAACTCTATATTTTTTTGTTTTAACCTGACTGAAACTCAAATCGTCAGTGCACAAAATAAAAAATGTTTTTTTCGAAATGAAAAAAAAGCGTGAAGTGCGTTCCTGTCCGACCACGAATTCAGAAAATGTATTCAAGATTTTCCGAATAAATAACGGTTGTAAGAATTTAGCCGGCGGAGTGGGTTGAATAAAGAAAAGCGAGCGCAAGACGCATTAGCGGGGGCAATTCTTCAAGCGTGATAATAGAATTATAAATCAATCCACTTTTCGTGTGCCGGGGTTGGCCAATTGAATTAAGACCGGTCAGCGATCAGATCCCGTTTAATTGACTAATAAGAACTAGAATCATTGCATTGCCTTTCCTATTCCGAACGGGTAACCTTTCGCTCAGATCAAAGGATCAAAAACTCCGGCATTGGTACAAAAAATATATATGTCTCGTTGAGAAAATACACATGGTGTGTCATTAACGAGGATGGAGATGATATACGGATTGATTAATGACGGCGTCGAACGATGATGAAATCCATTTTACGCAAATAATTTGGTAGATGATTTTAGGGATAATGTTAGTGGAAAATGACTTCAGTAATCATTTGAGTTGGTTTAACAGATGTCACTTACGACGAATGAAGAAGGAACAATACCCGATGAACACTATTCAATAAAGTGGCCAGATAAAATAAAATACTTACGAATAACAATAAAATAAATACCCCACTGATTTTAAATATTCTAATACGACTTTGAATAATGTTAACACTTTATGACGCATAAGTGCAGTCACGTTTACGATATGGTATTTTGGAATGGGAGGAGTGCTGGATATACATCTTAAAACATTATTATTATAACATCATCTTTCAAAAAGGAGGAGTCGAAATATTTTACGATAAGGCAATATTTGAAAACAACGGTTTTAAATAATTTCTAAAATAAAAGCGAACTACAAAATATAAATAAATCATTCTTACAATAGAAGAAATAGAGGGAATGGTATAACAAATCAGTCTAGAAAACAAATAGGCCATAGATGTTTTTACAGGTCCATTTTTATAATTTTCTAGATAAAGATTTAATGCAGTTAACATCATTAAGTGCTTTTGAAAAAAATTTACAAAAATTTATTAGCCTCGAAGAAATAACTTAATAAACGTAAATGCGTAAGGAGCAAAAAATAAACGAAATATTATAAAAAAATATATAACAAAAAAAAAGTAGAGAATGTCATAAATAAAGGGTCTAAAATTTACATGTAAGATTTGTTTGTTTTTAATGTCAAATTTAAAGTAATATTTATTTTTGTACTTTGATTATGCTGAATGTCATGATAATTTATAATTATAGTTATTTACTTAATAAACACGTATTATTGTCTTGATAATTTATAATTATAGTTATCTACTTAATAAACACGTATTATTATATTACTTTTGTTATAATGTTTGGACCGATATATTTAAATAATTACATCAACTAATCCAGGTTTTAGAGATCTAGATCATATTTAGAGCTAAAATTATTAAACTAAAGAGAGAGAATAAACAAATTTAAGCAGTGCCATTTTCAATATGTGTACCAACATAACAAAAAAAATATCGAAGTTCGAATGTACACCGTGTGCCCAATAGATCCACTATACGATCTTTAAACCCACAGGAGATACGAAAAAAAGTTTCAGCGTCTCAGTTTATACAGGTTGCCCCAAGTAGGTGGTGCCGTTTTGGCGAATTCAAATAACAAAATCTTATGATTTTTAAATGAAACATTCTATATTTTTATTCAGATATCAATTCTAATAAAAAAAATAAGGCAAGTTTGTAATTTATCTTATATTTAAATTTTACTTACTTTTTGAGATATTAGAGGTTTAAGGTAACACCCGTATAAATTCTCGTTGAATTTAAAGCTGCCCACATTAGGTCACTTTTAAATATATAATACTCCATATATACGAATAAAAGATATTGCTAACAATACAGGGTGTCCATTAATACGTGGAATTTTGAAAAAAAATCGACTCAATAATACACACTTTAACAGATTTAATAAAACTTCAGAATTCATATTTAAAAGATACATTTAATAGTTAATTATCGAACTTGATTGAAAATACCTATCAACAAAAATAAATAATTAAAGTTTAATAATAAATTTGAATAAATAAATCTATAAATCAAAAAAGAATCAGAAATATGTAACGAAAAAAAACTTAAATGTGCTGATACTGTAATATATTTTCAATATATTGTCCATCCTCTGCAATACACATTCTATAGCGGGTCACAATACTGGAGACCGCATTTTTAATTGCATCATCAAGAGTCTTTTTAACCTCGAAATTTTTTAAACCTCGAATATCTCAAAAAATAAGTAACATTTAAATATAAGATAAATTACAAACTTACCTTATTTTTTATCCTTTAATTGATATCTGAATACAAATATAGTGCCTTCCATTAGATAATCTTGAGATTTTGTTAATTAAATTCGCAAAAACCATACCACCCTGTATAAGCTGAGGCGCATCTGTCAAACTGATTGAGTAGTGCATCACCTCTCTAGTCTGTGGTTAAATTTTCGTTGCAATACCTGTATCAGTACCGTCACAACACAAATTTATATGGCGTAATCAAAATATGAAAAAAAACCACATATCGTCAATTTCTGCTTAAACTATGCAAAACTTGAATAGGGATTTTTGAAGAAAGTGACCCTTATTTTAATCAAGGATTGAAAAAATGTCGAAATATATAGGGTGTTCCATTTAAAATAATAAAGTGGACGGCGCGGGAACACTTTTGGGACATCCTGTATCAAAAAATTATAATATTTTAAATATTCAGGAGAGTCCAGGAAACTTTTTCTCGTATCTCATCTTATACAACGTTACTATATTGTGTTATTTATTTATTTGTCCCAAAAAGAGGGGTTTTAAGTACATATCCGCTTTTCTAAGGTAGATTTGGGTGATATCTAATGGTTTGTAAATGTTTTCTCTACTATAATGCTTAAAGACGCCAATTTTGGTTAGTATTTGAAAGATATTGACATGAATATGTAACTTTTTTTTTAGCAATAAATAATTGAAATTCTATTCTATTAGGTTGGAACAAGTCTAAAAAAAAGGTATTTTTTTACACTGCCAGTCCGTCAATCGTGTTCAGAAAACGATCGTTGTTGATCGCGTTAAATTATAAAAATAATATCGGTTGGAAAAGGGCGCTGGGGATGATGGAGGGGGTCGCGGTCGGTCGGTCACAATAGGCGTTAAAATCTGGAAAATCCTTGCGGTAAGACACCGGCATTAACGCGATTTTACCCTCCGCGATTCCCTCCGACCGCCGGGGTCGGGTGCCAGGTTGGACTCCTAAACTGATGAGCTATTGATGATTCCAACGTGTCGGGACCAGCTGAACCAATTACATTTTACAAATCCTTTACGAACCGCGTTCTGCCTGTGGGATTACTACCCGCTCTCCGAGTCCTGCTGATGCTGTCTGTCGACACACCGGTGCAGTTAACACGCCTCGTATTTGAACTGCGGGAGATTTCGCGATGGAAATTGTTACGTATACGCTGCCTTCCCGTTAATTGCCCCCACTCCGAAATCGGACGCCGATTTGATATTATTATGCAGGGTGTCGACTTCGACGAGTTTCCCACTATATAAAGTGGCCATTGGTACAGAAATGACCAGCGTTGAAAAAAAATTTTTTTTGTCTGTCCATTCTCCGTTCTCGTCTTTTGGTTTTTCTTGAATAACTTTGGAACCGTTGGAGCTACAAAATTGAAATTTGCCCCCTTTTTAACCCTGCGCGCGTGTGCAAGGGCCTACAAAAAAGACCATTTTTCAAAAACCGTTCAGAAGACCGAAAAAATTCTTGAACCAGAAGACGCAGAGGATATGGCACCATAAACTTTTATTCTTGTCAATTGTTCAAAAATATACAGGGTGCGCCGCAAATTCAAAAAAACTGGAAAATGGGTCCCCCCATTATTGAAAATTGTCAAAAATCAAAAATTTGTGATTTAGATGTCAGCTTCTTTTGCTTGATGATATAGCCCATATGGACAGATAAAACTTTTGTATTTAAGGTTTTTAAGAATTGTACAGGATGTTCGCGATATTCCGTGAAATATTAAAAAACATAAGTGCCCCAAATTTGCAGCTACCGACTTCAGACTTGGGAGAGAAGTAGAAGTCTGGACCCGCATTTAGACTTTTTAAATTGGTCTCAATAAAATAACGCGAAGTATGTTTTTCTTCATTTTTAAATATTTTTTTGGTTATTTTGGCATCCAGATAAACATCTTTTGCTCCAAAACCATTCATCCGATCGGAAAAATTTTACAACCGTAATATGTGGGAGACCCGGCGCTATAACTTTTGTTTCACGCATTTTTTCGATTTTATACAAGTGTTTTAGTTTGGACAAAAATCTAAAAGACCCTGGAAATTGTTCTTTTAGAGAGTAAATTATTAATCGTAAATCAAAATTCGTACAAAAAATAGCTAATTCGTTCAAACAGTGCTAAAGGCCGTATCACGGGCTACAAATTTTGTATATACGGTTTTCGTCTATCACATACGCTGTTCGAGATATTTGAAAGAATCCAAATGAAAATCACCAGGCGAGAGGCCACAATCTAGACGCGATGACGTCATTTACTATTACACGTACTGCATGGTTTCAGAAAACAAGTAGTTTCTTGAAAATGAGTTACTCCATTGGAAAAATTCCTATACCAGGACACTAAGGACAGCCAGGGCTATAGCCTCTATTTCGAACATTGTTGGAATTATATACAGGGTACGTCATTTGTGGCAAAAAATTCTAGCAGATCCTGGAAATTTCCGCTTTTGTGGGTGATTATTGGCGATAAATGAAAAACGTTTAAAGATGTGATAATTTGATATGAACAGTATCGTAATCTGTGTAGAGAGAGAGTTTAAGGTTAAAACTTCGTCTATAATTTATCGAAGTTTGAAGTAACTTTGAAGTTCGACGAGATGTGAAGGACACTTTATAGAGGGCGTATTCACTATCAAATTACATCGATTTTGCGAAAGTTCCATAGTGCTCCGCAGGAGCACGATAGAAAAACAAGGCGTCCCTCTTGGACAAGAAACCGAGAAGCGCATTCTTTTTAAAATAAAATGCTGATTCGCGCTACTTGCGACTAACTTTCCCTGCCCAGCGACGATTTTTCGAAAGCAATCTTGTTATCACCGATCTTATTCATGTCTGGTAGCAGCCCAACTGCGATATTACTAATGTTTTTCCTTTCTTAAGTTTCGATATGGCTTTCCAACATGCTACTTCAGAAAAAAGATTCAGCAGTAAATAAAATATAAATACACAGTAAAACGATCAATCTACGAGATCGCCGTAGGGTTGTTCGCAATATTAAAAAAGGGTTTAGTGAGTATCTAATCCACTATACTAACAACTGCGCTAAGTCTGTGAATTCAAACCTACAGCGCATAAGATAAAAATTGGGACCTTCCTAGGGTGACTTACTTGTAGGCTAGGTCTCTTTTTCTCAGCTCTTTTTTTCTGCAGTTTTGCGTTGTCTTTGCTCATAACTTAATCTTCCCATTCCTCGTTTTCGACGATCAAAATTTATTTCGAATAGCTCTTTACAATATTTCACGCTGTCGTTACAGAAAATGATTATTGTGAAAATAACAGATCACTTACAGGAAGCGCCACCTATCTGCGTAATTTATTCCGGAAATTATAATTTGCCCGCTTGATGAACCTTTCTATATAAAAATCTAATTTAAAAAAAAATGGTCCCTTTGTTACTTCTACTCCTCAATTATAATAATTTTTAAAATGGTATTTGATAATTTTCCAAACAATTATTTCCTGTTGATTTTATCATCGCCGATCCATGACATCCCGAAGATGTTCATTGGGGTTCAGATCTGGCAATTGGGATGGCCAGTCAAGTACAGTTTTTCTCTCTATACTGTTCTTTCTTTTTCACACATGCGGGTTTCAAGTCATTGTATTTTCCAATATATCTTTGTACGAGATAAATATCCCCAGGCCATCATGTTGGCTCCTACATGTTTCACAGTATTAATTTGGCACAGAATCAAACTTGATTGATTCATTCGACAGAACCGCTTTCTATTTTTCTCTTGACCAAGGCAATTAAATTCTCGCAAACTCCATTCCATTCTTCCTCGAGACAAGCGTTTTTTCAACAGCAACTACTCTTCTATGACCTAAACGGATTCTTACCGTTCTACGGGTTACTTCCATGCCAAACTGTTCCTAGATTTTGTTTTCAATTTGTCTGGATGATTTCCAATTGTCAAATTTCTATATTCCTACAATGGATAATTTTTTTTTCTAAAATCACATGGCATGATTAAATATTTTTACACTGTAGAAAATTCTTTGAGTTTTTTAGAAATTTTGCACCACCAATTTGCAATTTTGCGCAACCTCCTGAAGAATGTTATGACATGAATATTCAAAATTTTAATTCAAATTATATGATAATAATAATAAAAATACATTCATAACAACAATCATAATAATATTCAATTATTTGCATGACAGACAGATATGAAAAATGACACTGACATAGCCATGCATAAGAAGCATGTGTGAAACATGTTTAATACATAATGAAGAACAATTTGAGCAATACTTGTGATCAAGTTCTATAAGCCATCATTTTTCTTTTGCATAGTTAAAGGTTTATTGTTTTAACGACTAATTTGTAAAATTTGTAAAATGTTTATTTCCTTTTGGTTAAATAAAAATTACCAAAATTGTTCTGTTTCAAATCGAAATCGTATTTTCTAAAAATTGAAGAAATAAAAATATGGTTTATCTCGAAAAAAGTTTAAGGTAGAAAAAAATCAAAGTATGATACTAAATTCTTCGTAAAAACCAAAAAACAAGTATTTTTCTTTTTTCTCATGAGCTTTGGAATTTCCCAAGGGTGCCCAAAACTGCAAAGATTCCAAATATAGCTCCGTATCTCAATAATCATCAAAAGGGCTATGCAAAATTTTCTGTTTCTCAAGACTTTAGAAAAATGTAGATTTGGGAGCCATGCGTTTATTTGAATATGAATACACTTGGTGTCCACCTTCTCACCGAATTTTAATAAATAAATTGAAATTTTGGAAACTTCATCACTTTCCCCAGAAAGTTGCGTAACCTTTAAAATTTTTGAAAGTAACTTTACCCAAGAAGGGTAAAATAAAAATAATATCAACTGGCAAAGCAGAAGACCCTTTTTTTTTGGGGGGGGGGGGGGATTTATTTAAAACGGTTCGTTGATGTTATTGATCTGGGGAATTTGCTTCAAAGCAAACCAAAATGACTTGCCCATAACATACATTTCAAAATTGTGTTAAGTCAAACTCAAAAGCTTGTACTTCATCATCATCACCTCTGATTTATCTGGTTTAATCTATAAACGATGATATTGGGAGTAGGTATATATGAAGATTTGTTTCAATCATAGTTAATATCTAATTAGAAGTCGGGAAGAATGATAGTCAACAACCATAGGCAATAATGTTGAAAAGACAGTTCAATTTGTTTATGGAATTTCCATCCAGTGGTGACTTTATTCCGTAACCGCTACACACACACCCACACACACGTATTACACAATTTTAATCACCCCAACACGTGTTTTCGCATTTAATATGCGTGGCAGTTGCGACTGTGGCTGCTTCGCTGCAGCTTGGGCTGCCGCCTATTTCATATTTTAATGACGAACTTGACCACATTTTGCCGTTCCATTTAAATCACATCGCGTTTCTCCATTCAAATCGGTTTTTACCAATCAGTCGTGTTTGATCGGCCTCGTGGCTTGATAATAAATCGAAGTTTCGATCAGTTCAAGAACGAAACAAATCCAGTCAGGTCGTTTTCCTCTAGAGACCACCTGCGCAAGCTTCAGATTTGGTTAGTTTGAGGAATGTTTTTTTTATTAATTACTTCTGCAAAATACATTTATTGGCGACAGTTGTTCGACAACCATTTTAGGTGCAAATGCCATTAGGGAAAGTCGTTTAGATTAAACTACAACAAAAAATAGAGGCGTAATGATTAAAATATGAAATTCATAATATAAAAATATAAATAACAAATATTGGTTATGTCACTGTGCTTATGTATTATCTCATATGTAAATTTAAACATAAAACCAAAAACTTAAATTGTTATATTTTATTTATTTAGTAATATTTTTATAACACTGGCAGTGTCATTGTCAATGATAAAAAAATATGTTACATACGTCTCGTTCGTTGGAGTATAAAAATATTTTTCCAATAAACTTTGCGTATGATTTTGGCAATAAATAGGGAACCCCAAACGCGTTTAAGTGGAACCTTTAGGATTTAGACGCACCCACAATGCTCACTTAGTCGACAATTTAGATTATCATTCAAATTCAACCTTTGTGATATGTTTAACAAAGCAATACGATAAATTAAGGTTATAAAACAGCATGGAATGCGTTATTGTAGACATTCTTCGTTCGTTTGTTATTTCCGCTTCCCATTCCAGGGCGTATATAGGGAACACCGCTATAGTCCAGGCGTTTTCGAGTCACTTTCGTCGTTTTCAAAACAAAATAACAACGATCGCAAGTGGCTTGGTAGTTTTCAGTATTATTATATTTTACCAAGTGACACAAAAAATGGGAACACTTTCAAACGGCTTGAAATAGCTAATTGAAATTTGGAATGGTTAATATAGGCTGAATGTATAATTTTTTGACAATATGTAGTCGATGGTTGCACTACCGGCTTGAGCAGAAACGACAGTAATTTTCGAATTTCAAAAGGCACAATATATATTTTTTTGCATTTTTGGATTGAGAAGCTACGTAGGATGGGATGGTTTTCCTCTTTTTTTTATTTTTAAATTTTCATTTAATTTTCGAAAATTGTGTCTAGCAGGCTGTGACCATCATAAATACTATTAACCGGGTCACCTGATCACGGGAAAAATTGCAAATGAAACTTTTCTTTACTTGTCTAATGGCAAATAGCATTTAATGTAATGACCTATTAGTTTTTTAGGATAATCTAGTTTTTTCAAATAGCACCCTAGTGGAAACAAAATAGTTGTAAAACCGGTGCTTTTTTTGCAACATTTTGACATAAAAATTTTCAAAATCCGTTAAAAAAATAAGCTCACAGGAAGGCATTTCACTCACGAGTTTTTAATAAACGAGTGAGTTAAAAAGTTTACCAAACGTGTTGCGTACTATACTTTTTTTACGACCGTTAGTTTCTGGGTACATTTTCGCAAAACAACACGAATACATTCACTGACATGTCTGTCAGAATTGACAAACGTCAAAATTCAAAGGGTGGGAAATGTCTCCGAGAACATCCGATGTCCGAAGTGGCTCGCATTCATGGGAAACGAAACTGACGTGGTAAAGTCACGCTTCCCGCACGCTAGATCGGTGGGTAATTAGGTATTTTACAGACGGGAGTAGAAAAATATATTTTTATAAAAACAAAATACTGCTTGCTTCTATTTATTATTAATTTTCAAGGCGGCAAGATTAAAATTGAAGAAGAAACTCTCGACAAGCTCATGCAGTAGAAAGAAAAAAACAGATTAGTATTGAAAAAAAAATTCAAGAGAGGATTTCTTCTGAGGTTCAACGATTAGAATTTTTTGTTGAAAGTGTTTTATTATGGTAAAAAGTTGATATGTTTCAAAACTAACGTAAGTAATGTATGTATACGTAAGTCATAAGCTACAAACACTTTTTACCGGAAACTCAGAAGAACAAGAGAATAGATTTTTTTTCTTTTGAAATCTGTCACTTTTTGGGATAATTCAACACAATATTTTGAAATCTGAAATCTGTTGAAAAATAAAACCTCAACATTGTCGGTAAGACGACAAGTTTTAATTGACACAACACATCACATTCATCTATTTTGTAACTGGAGTTTTGTATTTATTTGAATTAAATAAGTACGATGGATATTTACATAATAACCATATATTTTAAGATGAAACATTCATAGAATGTCCTCCTTCTTGTATACGACACTCTCTGGCTTTAGAAATTACATGCGCTAACATTTCTGGAGTTATATAAACACGTACCCCCAAACAAGAAAATCGGGGGGTATCAAGTCCGGTGACCGTGGGGGCCAATTGACTGAACCGCGTGTTGATATTAGTCTATCCTCATAAACATCACGTAGGTGTTCAGTGACATCTCTATAATTATGGGGAGGCTATCTTGCTGAAAATACATATTCAATGCCACCACAAGGGGTAAATCATCTAAGGAGTCTTCAATTTCATTTTTTAGGAATTGCAAAAAAAAAACAGATCCAATGATTCGCCGTTCTATCACTCCTGCCCATACATTGATTCCGAACCGTTCTTGAAACTGTCCAGGACGAATAATTCTTTGATTATTTAAAGACTATTGCAATATCGAAGTCTTCTTACAAAGGCAGCTTCATAAAGATATTGATGAAGGTTATACTTAAAAGAATGATAGCCGTGTTTTTTTTACATTCTCCTGACAGATTATCTTGAGATGTCCAGTTCTAATACCACTTCTCTTAGTGACGCAGCTCGATTTTCGTTGACGTGGGATACATTGATTTCCATTATCATTTTGTTCCCGCTAGGGTGCTATTTGAAAAAAGTCGGTTATCCTAAAAAATTAATAGTTCATTCCATTAAATGCTATTTGCCATTAGATAAGTAAAGAAAAATTTTATTTACAATTTTTGCCATGATCGGGTGACCTGGTACATAGTATTTATGATGGTTACAGCCCCCTAGACATAATTTTAAAAAAATAAATAAAAATTAAATAAAACAAAAAAGAGAGGAAAATGATCCTATCCTACGTAGAAAGATCTACTGAATCCAATGCCATTTAAAATTCGTAGTCACAAACTTCATCAGCTTCATGTTCGTGGTTTCCCCCTGATTTTTTTTTAGCTCAGAGACCTGCATTTTCATTTTCTGGAGTAGAGCAACTCTATTATGTTGATTTTTTTTTCTTCAACATTTTGAGAATTTTCGGTACGGGTTTTAACATCCTTTACAGACCTACGGCACCATGTATAAATATCGGTTTTTCATTTGTCCTATATTATCTAGCAAAGTGGAATGTGTCTGAGTGAGACCCAGATGTTTTGAATTTTGTTGGAAACTATATCTAAGCTATATCATTAAAATACTAACAAAAGCTAATCAAATCTCTATTGGTTGTGAACAAATTATTTTTTATCCCCTGGGGAAAAGGCGTTCTGGGTGTTTGTGTTTGTCACATGCTTCAATCCGTACATTAGTTAGTGGTTACATAACAAAAAATATTTTTCAGTTTGGACAGGAGAAAAATGCATTAAGTCACTTATCATCTAACTCGTAAATAACTCATCTATTACTGTTGTGTAAAGCATGTTAAAATGCTTCAGGGACGAAACTGGAATGTATTTCGTTTGTCAGTAAGGCTTTGGGTCCTCCAGATATGAATTTTTCTTTGGCTATAGTTTCTCCAGACCATGGCATCCACACATCTTGTATTGCGATTATTTTAGCTTGGAATATCAAACTGGGTAACATAGTGGTATCACCGGCAATGAGTATGACAACTCACATACAAAGCTAACCAAAATTTGCTTAAAAATGCATAATGTAAAAAAAACATAAAATAATGTATTGTTCCTCTATTTTAATGGAAAGTTTTTATTATTGCCATTTTGTGGGCAGTATTTTATGAAAAATATGGCGCAAAGTACATTCCAGTGTATGACATTGAGGCGCATGAGCATTCATAGCGGCCAGATGTGTCTATAATATGTAATAACTACATGGGATTCACTTGTGATTTGAACTCTGATGAGGCTCTGAAGAAGCTAACAGGATGTTTGGCGAAACATCAGTAAGTTCGATTAATCACTAACTGACGAATAAAAAATCCAAAAGGTGTGTAAATATATGTATATTATATACATATATTTATATATATTTGGGTACATTAAGTTTAAAATAAAACAAATACACAATATTCACTTTGTAGATTCTATAAATGAGTTGGTCTGAAGTACAAATAAAATGGAATTTAAGCCAAGCTGTATATCACCTGTAGGTTAAAAATTGTGGAAGCCTTCCAGGATTGGTGTCAAAGGCAGTATTAACCGAATCGTCCTTTACTATTTCCGTTAAATTTTGTGAGACTGTAAATTCTGTTTTTTTTTCTTTTAATTTTCTAATATAAAATTTAGATTAATAATGTTTATGTCCAAAACACTTTGAGCAAAACCTTAGATAGCTTTTCGAGTTACAAAGTGCAATTGCAATTTTATGTATAAATTAGGCAATAACGAATTTGTTAACGACGCTCATGATATAATAAATTATAAACTTTAAAGTTATCATAAGAGTAATATAGTTTATAATCATGAGCAAGATCTATACTACCTTGCAAACCAATAAGGTTTTCATGTGAATGATGCCTCAAAAAATGATTTTTTATTGTAGGAAGAGTTTTGAATCTACCACTACATCCACAACTGACCAATCAGTTGATTAATTTTGTCATATTGATCGTAATTGTTTTGTAATTGTAACTTTTTATGTGTAGTATTACAGCAGGTTGAAGGAGTTTCATTGAACAACTATCGAGTCATTGTTATAATAAATATGAGGAACAATGTGGTAAAGTGTGTTCATAGATATAAGAAAGTGACTAACTGATACGAATTAAGGAAGGACCCGGGCAAGCTGTAAGAATAAAATGTGGCAGAACAGGTTCGTACTTTGCTTAGAATTGAATTATTTGGGGTTTTGTTAAGAAAGATACTAAACAATATTTATTTATTTATGTATGTATTTATGTTTAAATATAAAATAACATTACAAATTATTTTTATTACCTACTTAAATTACTTAAAATTATTCACATAATATATCAGTATCACTATCGCTATCATCGCGTGTTCTAATTATTATTTCGTTCTATATTATTTGCAATATATATATATATATATATATATATATATATATATATATATATATATATATATATATATATATATATATATATATATATATATACGATTGTTCTGCTTTTTCTATATGTTTAACAGAATTTGCCCAACTTTGTGGAGGGATGTTAAAAACTTCGGTTTCTTTAAGTTTGAGGACATGGGAGTTAACACGGGGAAAACATTGTTACGACGAATGGCAGATTTCAGTTGGTGCCAAACATGTTCAATGGGATTAAATATACAGTGATAAGGTGGAAGCCTTAAAACTGTATGCCCTATATTTTTTGCATAATTATCACAGACGTATTCCTTTTGTAGGTTCAAGCTTTTTAGAATCTCAATTAATTGCTTTTTCGTATAATCTTCGTGAAAATAAATGTCGTTATTATACATGTAGTTTTGGATTGTTGCTTTTGTGTCACATGAGGAAGGGGTTTGAACTGTCTACTGTGATAACTTGCATAGCAGGAGGAATGTTTGGAACTAGTTTGTTTTTAAACCAATTTTCAAATAAATCAGCGGTGGTGTCTTCATGGTAATCCAGAGAAGAATCTTTAATATTTTTAGCAGACAGAGAAAGTCCATTAGGAATCCAACCATCTTTAGAGCCAGAATGCAAAATAGTTATTCTTTTACCTCTTTTTGAAGGTGCGTTTGTTTTACACTTATCAGTTGAGTCAACCCAACCTTTTTCCGGGGTATCATAAGTGTCGAACCAGGTTTCATCCAAGTAAATAATTGACTTTTGTTGTTCTTAGTTAATCCTAATTTTTTCTAGATATTCCAGTCGCCATTTCCGAATTCTAAAAGATTCCATTAAAACTTACCTTTTGTCAATTTTTTAAAATCTAAAACCTATGTGTTGAATACACTTCCATAAGGTAGTTCTGCCACATTTAACACCGGTTTCATCTTTTTCAACCTTCCTAATTAAGATATCTAATGTAGGTACGCTTTGTTCCTCGTATAACTGATAAATTTTACTCCCTATTATATCTTGATCACTTTCATCTACACTCGAGAAAATGTCAGCATGGCCTCTTTTTTTCCTCGCTGAAATGGGATTATTCACAATTTTCCATACAGTTGAAGTTGGAATTTTCGTCAATGTGGCCGTTTCCTCTAAAGATGCTTGCTTGCTGGCACCACGTCCAATGAGAATCAAATAAACATTGTTTAGAACTACCTTAGTCTTGATAGAATAGTGTTTTGTACATTTGGGCGGGAGCATCTCCTGAGATACACTAGACTCGCATATATTTTGCATAATTCGCACACGATTCAACACACGCTGTATTATACACGAAATAAGAATGATTACTAATAAACTTAAATTAAGTAGTATACCAAACCAAAGAATATTAAACACAGGTAGGTATAACATTATTTTCTATTACGGACCACAATTGTTGCAATTGGTCACTTTCTTATACCTATGAACTGACCATACCACCAAACAATAGAGAAACATGATGAAATAAGTGTTGCTAAAGGTAGGGCACTTATTTATGAAATTTTCCAGGCAGCTTGCGCTCGGGTTTAATTTTAGGATATTTTTCTGCACAATAGAGACCCCCACGTTGAGCATACCACGTCTACGTATTTATAAACGTCAGCAGCGGATGTACGGGATTTACCAACTACTGTACGCCAATAATAAACGAATAAAGGGTATCGCAGTTTAATTTAGACGCAACAATCATTTTCCGCCACATTTTCCAATGTTGCGGCAATTAAGTTCATGGCGTTTATGTAAACAACAATCGGTTTTATGCTACGGGAGCAAGGCGATGGCTGAGGTTTTGAATTTCCTATTTATGGACAGACGTCGTAGAGAACCATAAAGTCGATTTTAACTGCCCCAAGCGAACGAGCAGCTATAAGAACTTTATAGTCAGATATATTAGTGGCTAAATGGCCGAAAGCCCGTAACGCATAAACTTTAAAAACATCAAGCTGTCACCGATATTTTTGTTCGATCGCCACTCGGGTTTAGAGAACTTTAAACAAACCACAATAAAAATATAAATTCGCCTTTCAGAAAACTTACGATGTTAGTAACGCGTTTGCATATTAAAGCACGGCTGCGGAACGACTTGCTTATGAAAAAGGCAACGTGCCCATTGTTTGTGCATTTGGTGTATACGTGCGTTGTGCTCGTGTCCGTTACTATATTGTGTCTTTCTCTTGGTACGCAACGCTTCCACCTGTGACCCACAAATACCACACCACAAAACCAGTCGGTAAGCGTGCTTTAAAAATAAAATATTTGGGTATACACGGAGTGCGATTTTAATTTAAGTGGGTGATTTTTGAGTCAACAAACCCGTTCTGAATAAGCTACACCATTTCAATGGTCCTAGACTTAATTTATATTATTATTTTGTAATATCTTTAATATTGCCTATTCTTTTTTTTTAAATCGATGCTGTAACATCAATATCTGCACGTCAGAAAATATCTAGTGTGTACCGATCATTGAAAAATATTAATTTTTGAAAACTCCAATACGGCGCACAATGACAGTTGTGCAGCTCCGTCACTTATAGTGACGTAATAAAAAATGATCCGTATGTCTTAGCTAAAAAATTTTGATCTCGACGCGGTTTTTAACGCGGATTTCAAAGCCGACAAGTAAAGTTCATGTGTCAATGTACGACAATCCAGTAACGAACTAAATAAAGATGTCATGCTATTGAAAATAAAATATTTGGGTATACGCGATGTGTGATTTTAATTTAAATGGGTGATTTTTGAATCAACAAACCCGTTCTGAATAAGCCAAACCATTTCAATAGTCATAGACTTAATTTTCCCGACTTAAAAATATGTAATTTATTTTGTAGTATCTTTAATATTGCCTATTCTATTTTTTTTTAAATCGATGCTGTAACATCAATATCTGCACGTCAGAAAATATCTAGTGTGTACCGATCATTGAAAAATATTTATTTTTGAAAACTCTACTACGGCGCACAATGACAGTTGTGCAGTTACGTGACTTATAGTGACGTAATCAACAATGATACGTATGTCTTAGCTAAAAAATTTTGATCTCGACACGGCTTTTAACACGGATCTCAAAACTGACAAACTTCCCGTGTCGATGTGCGACATCCAGTAATGAACTAAATGTCATTCTATGACGTAACCGCCTAATAACTCTGACTGGACTATACCTATATTTTTCTCAAAATTTTGGCACTCCGTGATATAAAATGAGCAGAGCCGTAGATTAAATTTCATTAAGAAATTGCAATTGAGATTTTGTGTTTTAGATGGTGACTCAACCTCAATATTTTTATAAATTTTATTTGTTAATGTATATTTTTTTATTTAAATTCGATTTTAGTTATTTTTCCTTTTTTTATATCGAGAATAAGTTTGTCAATAATCTAATCTGTCAATAATAAAATCGTTAATAAAATAACCGGCAAATCTCTGCGTTTATATAAAAATCGGTTTTCTTTAACTACTTCTAAAGTGTGCTATACCGGGTTAGTAAAAAGTACCGGAATACTTAAATACCTCTAAAACTGCTGAACAAAAAATGCTAACAGCAGTGTCGTCAGATTTACCACTATTTCGTCACACGTAAGTCGTAATTTTGTTACCAGGGTGATAAATATCATCACGAAACTTGGCAACATTGCTGTTAGCATTTTTGAATTCTGCATGTTCAAAAACAGCTAGGTATTGAATTATAACGTTCCATCTTTAATAGTTTATGCTATATTTAAACGTTTGTTTTACTGAAAATAATAATAAAATAGTTGCCGTAGAAAAACTCCCGGGTATTGAATTCTATCGTTCCAGCTTTGATAGGTTTTGCCATATTTAAATGTTCAGCTACTCTTTTTGCCGAAAATAAAAATAATAAAATAGTTGGCATAGCTCAGTGATTAATAGAAACAAAATTTTGAAATTATGGGACCTTACTAAATTCCCTATTCTGTAGTGAAAGAATGGGCAAAACGTTTTCATATGGGGCAGGAGTCCCTTGAAGATGATTCAAGAATTGGTCGACCAGTGGAGGTCATAACGGAAGATATTGTTGCGATTGTGGAAGAGGTAGTATTGACTGATCGACGTGTAAAGGTCAAGGAAATCTCAGAAATTACTAAGCTTTCTGATAGAAGTGTTCGTCGAATCCTGCATGATCATTTAGGTATGCATAAGGTTAGTGCAAGATGGGTTCTTAAAAACCTTTCGGCTATTCAAAAACAACGCCGTGTCGAGTGTGCGCGGCCTTTTTTGGAACTCTGTGGGTCGGAACCGAAGCCTGTGATAGAAAATATTGTGACGGGAGATGAAACTATGGTTCTCTATTATTTCCTTCTATCGAAAAAAGAACCAATCGAGTGGCGTTGTAAGGGTGAAGCACGTCCAAGAAAATTCAGAGTCTGCCAGACAACAAAAAAGGTGATGGCCACGATCTTTTGGGATTGTGAAGGAATGCTTTTCATAGATTTTAAAGAAACTAATACCACTATCAATGGTAAATATTACGCAACATTATTACATAAATTGTGAGGCTGCGTACGTGTAAATCGTCGAGGAAAACTGACCAGAGGCGTGAGTCTTTTGCACGGTAATGCACCTGTTCATACTGCTGGTGTTGCACAAGCTGCCTTTTTAGAGTGTGGGTTCCAACATATAGATATTCCTCTCTATAGTCCAGATATGGCCCCCAGCGACTATTATTTGTTTGGATATTTGAAAAAGGACTTACGTGGACGGTGGTTTAACGGGTTTAACGACGAAGTTGAGCTAAAAGACAAACCAAAAGAATATTTTTTTAAAGGGATTGAGTTGTTAATAAAGAGATGTAATAAGTGTATTGAAGTTAAGGGGGATTACTTTACTTTGTTTCTTTCATATTCAGGACGGGAAATTTTGGCGCTGCCCTCGTAAGTTGTACATCTAAATTCATAATATTTAGCACTATATATGAAAAAAATGTAAAAAAAAATCCGGTAGCTTGAGCCTTTAATTGGAAAAAGAAAGCTCGCACTATATTTTAGGACAAATAATAAACGAATTAGTTTTTCACATTTAATAAATAATTGGAAAAAAAATATTTATTGGAGTAATTCAATACATACATTCAACACATGCAATGCAGTCGTCATTGTGAGTTTATGTTAAATTTTTCAATTAAATTTCAAGGAAAGAAAAACAATTATAGGAATTTCCATTTCATCTAGATCGCAAAGACTTTCCACATTTTATTTTCCACATTAATAAAGTAATTTTTGCCTTTTGATGGTTGGTCCAATTTAAAATCTTCTTAGCATCCGATTTAAATGTTACCAACAATATTTTATTATTTTTCTAATTAATTTAAACTGTTCAACATATCCATATTCAGAAGCGTGCAGAACACTAGCTGTTAAATTAATATAATATGACATGTTAATGTAATAACCAATGCAAAGCTCACCGTAGTTCTTGATTCCAAAGAATAGAATTTTTTTTTTACAAAAGTATTTTTTTAAGCAAACTTAGTCAATCAAATCGGGATTGAAGGGCAAAGAAAAAGGTTCAAAGTCCAGCGAGTGATTTGCATTTTATGGAAATTACTATTCTAGTCTATAGTTAAAATAAATATCCATTACTAACAATTCAAAGTAGGAAGGCAATTTTAATAAAATAAAAGTATTTGATAACTCATGTTTTCTTGTTTTTGTACGATACCTAATTCTGCATCGCACAAGTAATAATTCATCTGAACTGCCAACTATCAGACGAAAAACATCGGGCTGTCAAGCGGTTTTTAAGTTGTTCCTTTTTTTTTGTTTGTGTTTGCAGAAATATCTCATGGCGATATTAAAATTTCTCGTGATTGATGGAACTTAGATAACAAGTACATCGAAAAAGAGGGGAAACTGGTCCCATGGAGTCGTTTATTATGCCCAAGCGGACCCATTGTGTTGCGTTGACATTTTTTGTCGCCCAACTAAATTTATTATCTTATATATTCTTTAGCGGCTAATTTCGGTTTGTTATGATGTTTTATGTTTCTTTTAAGTGCGACAAATTTTTTCGTCGCTTGTTGTTGAATTGTTTGTTTTACAATTGCCGAGTGAGCTAGATCAATCAAAGAAAGTCACGTTGTACCAGGTCTGAGCAGTTTCTAACATATTCAGTGACCTTTGATGATAACTACGACCTCCCATTAAAACTGGCTTTTATTAAATTGGATCCAAAAAAATTCATAATTTTTTTTCAGTAAAGAATTTGTTTCTTACCCCATTTTTAGACATTTTCTGGTAACCCTTATTAGAAAATGTATTGATTCTTTTTTAACATCAAATGGACACCACATTAAATTCTATCAAAGCTTCTCGCAGGACTTCAACCTCCATGTTTGCTGGCTTATTGAGTACCCATATTCTGTTTTCCCAACTAAAAATTTGCTTTCTGGCAACAATTGGTGTTATCCTTTGATCTTGGTTAGTGTAGTATTTTGACATGGCGTTTTCAACAAATACCAAGCTATAATAAATAACGTTTTTACTATTTCCGATTCTTCCTGCGTCAATTGGTTATTAATCAAATTTGCTGACCTTTTGGTTTCTTCAGAAGATTTGCAAATAGTTTTTCAGTAGCCTGTGGAAGTTTCTTTCAAAAATTAATGAAGGTTTTGGTCATTGTTATAGATAATATTTTCAGGTCTTCGTATTGGAAAAACAGCATCCTCAGTTCTTTTTGATTTTGCCAATGCTATTGACGAGAGAAATCATGAAATTTAGTTTCCCTTCTTCGCTATTTACGCGACACTGTGCTAGTTTTTTGTGAAATTAATGATGCCGTCAATAACAAAAATTATCATTTTGCTATTGGTTTTTAAAATACAGGGTGAAATCCAAAACTATCGATTTTGGGACTTAAGAGTTTAAATAATGATCATATAGGAATTTATTCGTAGAATTCAGTGGCGTAGTTTGTTTTTTTACTTGCTCTAACCATTTTTTAGTTATGAAGCAAACATATATCTTTTTAAATTAATTGGAAATCATTTAAGATTTTCAAAAATATATATTAGTATGTTTTGAAAATTAGGCGCAAAATTCCTTTTTTTTTTCATTTTGTACTTTATTTGTGAGAGTAGGCCACAGTAAATCAACTAAATCAACTAAAAATAGGATATTACTATACAAGAGTCTCTTTATTTAATTTCGAAAAACCGGGATGAAAATGAAATAATAATGTCTTATTAATATAATAAATTTATATTATTATAATGTTAAGTAGATAGTTGGCTATGACTCGTCTATTGAAAACAAAAAAGCAAATGTGTCAAAAACTTACGAGACGGACAGTTTTTAATGATATTTTTATTAACTATCCATTTGTTCTTTCCGCATTTATTTATTTTTAATGAATTTTCTATAATAATGACAGTGTATGAAAATTCTGAAAAATATGTAAGATTTTTGGGGGATATAGATAGTCTGTATAATGTTTATATTATAGAAATGTGTTTTGTTTATATTAAATATCCAGAGAGACGACAACCGATTCCAGATAGGCTACCAAATATAAGAAGGAGATCTTACAGTACGTAGGTACCTAGTCACTCTTGAGGAAGTCATTCCAGAATTACTCGAAGATATTCGCTTAGTATATTATAATGATATATAGCTTCAGCACGATGGTGCCCCAAGTCATAACTCTGGACTTTTAAGACCATTTTTAGATGAAAACTAACTTCCTTTAAAAATGGATACGTACCAACGGACCTGTAAGATATCTTCCACGATTTCCGGATCTTTCAGTTTTAGATTTCTTTCTATTGGGATATATGCAAAATAAAGTACATAAAAGACGATACGAATTTGTAGCAGATCTTCGAGGGGCAATTGATTTAACTTTTGAAGGTCTACAAACGAGATCAAAAAATTCTTTTAAATGCCATTAAAAAAATAATAACTATCTGCGAGTTTTGCATTCGAGAAAATGGTCTCCAATTTGAACAACAGTTCTAGGTATAATAATATCTGAATATTCTTTAGATGTAATGTTATTTCGTATTCATTTATGTAATAATGCACTCTAATAAGTTGAAAATTATTTAAAATGGTAGTTCATAACGTATAAAACTCATTTAAATAATTGAATTTTAAAGTATTGAGTTTCTTGTATATTGTTTTTACTCATGGGCTACTGCTACAACTAAAATAGAACATGATAAAAATTAAAGTTTGAGCTTAATTTTCAAAATAACTTTATACTAATATGCATATTTCCGAAAAGCTTAAATGATTTCCAATTAAAGCAAAAACATAATAAAATGGGTGTTCAATTTAATATATGTGTTTGCGTCTAGCTTATAGATTCTAAGGAAAAATCCTATAAAAAGGTTTTTTAGACTCTTCAATAATTTAGATACGAGGGTGCTCCCAAAAATCGATAATTTTGGATTTCACCCTGTATCTCAAAATTCAAGAGGGCCATGATAATTTTGTTGACAGCATTTTCAATATTAAAAAAAAGTAGCACAGTGTCCCGTAAATCGCGGCACGGTACGATTGGGCAGTTCTTGGATTCTGTTCTGTGCATTGCTAAGGACAGGGCACTCAATTATATTATAATTTGAACTCAAACAACTACTTCCAAGCTATAACAGACATAAACCAAGATCATGAAAGGTGGTTGTCATGAACGAGAATCATCCACTGGAAATAGATGCAGTCGTGTCTTATGCGATAACGAAGATAAAATTGAGCTTGAAATAAAAACTTTCATTTAATTTAATTTTACCCTACTTAAATTTTGCTATTCCCTCACAATGGATTCACAAGTTTTGAGACACTCCAACTTTGCTGATTTCATTTATTTGTTTAGACATAGAAGATAGAAGTTTTAAAAAGAGTTTTAAACATAATATCAGAAAGTACGATCCTGTTTTCTTCAAATTAAAAAATACAAATTTTCGTTCGATAGAAAAATGGCGAAATCTGCATTTCGTCTGGCTGTGTCACAAAAAATATTTACTTATTTCATCTCCACGTTACGAAATAATTTTTAAGATCTGTCTTTTGATCTATACATATATACGATATTATTATTATCTTCCCATTAAACTAAAGAAGCTAAACCCGAAACAGTTTAAATTCACTTAAATAAAAATTATTTAATAAATAAATAAATTAAAAAAATAGAAATATTATTTAAAGGGCACATCCTATCACTGTTTTTTCTTTTATACAAGACTCAACAATTTTCACCTGTTTTTCTTTTCTTTTCCATTCATTATCTTCAAAATTCGTTCATGATTTAACTAATTTAAGAAATGGAACAACAGTAAAAGCATTAAACAGAGCGCACAATACGAAAATTACTTGCTATCTCAGTTCCACATTTTAGCTGCTAAGGTCACTTAGACCTCTAAAGTCTCCCATTTTCCTGTTTTTTTTATTTAGTTTCGCAACTTTATTTGTTTGTGTTTTTGGGTTTTCCGTTAAAATCGATCGATTCGTGAGTTAGTCTTGTCCGCATAAACGTACCGAATTCAAATAACACGGACAAACGCAAAGCAAAACCGCTTTGGGGCTCAGGTGAGCTTTTCGAACGTCAGAAATGCGGCGCAAGACTGGCCACGCCTCCGCCTTTTGCCCACACCGCCTTCCGACCCCCACCATCTCGCGTTATTTTAAAAACTAGTAGAAACGTATTATTTAAGTCATTTCCTACAAAGTAATATATTGCTCGTTACGAGGCGCTTATTAAGCTGTCTCGGTTGCATTTTAAGTGGGATTTCTCACATCTACGCTTTATGAATGGACGGGTTCCACGGAAAATATGAAGTCTCTCGCTGGATTTTTCTCGGTTTTTGCTCTAATAATAATATACGCCGGGCAATAGTAATTTAATGAAAATGCGTATAAATATGTTAGAAATTTATGAAAACAAAACGTATTTTACAATTTGATTGGACCTTGATTGCATTATTCTGCTCAATTAATAATTTAATATTTATATACTTGTCGAAAGAAATTTAAGTAAATTAAAGTAAATCGTGATTAGCTATTTCGTTTAAAATTTGTACAATATATAATATTATTTACTGGATTTAAATAAATCTATCAATTAAAAATTATGTTACAGTCCAATATAACGAAACAAATTATATTAAAGGAATATCTCAATTATTATTGTTGTAATTATCAGTAGAAATTTTCAAATATTCTGCCTAAAATTCCAATTTTTATTTTCAAATTTTCGTGAGGTGAATTAAATCAGTTATAAAAAACTGATGAACAAAACGTTTGCAGTAATTAGCATTTTGATTATTTGAGAAATAACACTTCGTTAGTCATTCAAGCACAATATATTTGGTTTTTCCAAATTATTAATTATTATTAACAGTTAATTAATGCTAATTATCACCACTATAACTTTCGAGTTATTGTGTCTCAATACAGAGAAATTATTACAATAATAATGAACTAATACCTAAAACTAAAGCAATAAAATTGTAAACTTTTCTTCCTTAAAATAAGTTATTTATTTATTTTTTTTTAATTATATTACTGATAACTTTTTTCTGTGTATAGTAGGTACGATTTGTGATGGCATAGTCGGCGCTAAAATGCCGGGCAGAATAAAATAGGTTATTCATTTTGCTTCCACTTATGCTTGAACAATGCTGTTCCGTCCTAAATGTCTATCTAGTCAATGCAAGACAGTCGTCACTAAAGATCACGATTATATTGCTTGGGAGTAAAAGAGACAGAATCATTAATTTGTTAAATTAACTAATGGGCCCATACTCAGAGGCGGATTCATATACTTTTTATCTAATTATAGATCAGGACGTTCTTTAATGATATGCGAATTATTTAAGTAGGTGACTACATGAAAAAATTATCATAATTGCTTAAATAAACTATTCCAACATCAATATTTTGCACTGAGCGCACACCAATTTTATGTCACTAAATATACAATAGTAAGAAGGCAATCTAAAAACTTGATCACCCATTCATAATATAATAATATAATCTTTATTTAGCATTATGCTACATACATACATCCGGTAAATTGTTAAAATGGTTTAGGTCTATATTTAGTATAGAGTTTTGTACATGACTAGAATGACATTCTCTCAACATAAAATTACCACAATTTCTTGTATTGTAAGAATTAATATCTCTGTTATTGGTAACTTTTTCACAAACATAATGGAGAACACACTGCTGTTTAATTTTGAGAATAAATACATAGACATTAAACTTTACCTTTTGTTTTACAGACAAGAAATTAAGAACACTCAACATGCTTTGAACTGAATATCTGTTACACTTTAGTTTATTTCCCATGGCCCTATTTTGAACAGTGTGGAGCAAAATTCTAAATGGGGATCAGCTTATACAATAAGATTTTGGTGTCAATTCTAGATATAAAATTAATCTTTTTAGAAAATTTATTCATTATGTATATAACACCCAGATATTTAATTTCGTTTTCATGAATTAATTTTTTGTTGTTAATATTTCAGCAGTTATTTCATCTGTAGCATATGACGAGCTTGTTTTGTAATTTTTTACAACAATTCACATTTTAGACCATGATTATATTCTAGTGTTGATATATAATTCCAATATTCATTAACAATTTTTTCTGTTGTCATCAGGCTTTTAAAATGAATTAGATTAGTTATAAAAAAATGACATCATAGCAATTGTTTTCTTAAAATAAGTTATTTGTTTAATAACGTTTATTTAATTATATTGCACACAATTTTTTTCTGTGTATATATTTTATAAGCCTTATTTTATTAGTAACCGCACAATCTAGTTTTTTGTTTCAACGTTATTTGGGTTTAAATATCTTTTAATTAAAAATAGAAAAGCACAATGGGTACAATTTTTAAAATTAATTTAGGAACAAAACGTTCTTGCGGAATTTGTATCGAACTACCCGAAAAATTACAAAAAACTCAAAAGTCAATAATAAATTTTATCAGCAGTTTCTATAAACGCGAATTGCTGACTTTTATGTTTTATTTTTCCCCTTATTTTTTAATTCGTATTACTATCGGTTAAATTGGAACAAAAAAATATCCTTTTGAAAAATAGCTTATGCATCAAGAAAAAAGCGATGTCACTTATTCAGTATGGTATATAAAGCAATTATTTTGTAACCTTAGGTAAGGCAAATAACTATGAATGACGTTTAAAACAACTGTATCGATAGATTAATAGACAGGACTTTCTTCCCTAACATCAACGAATTCTACCACAACACTAGTCAGAGTATGTATATAAGTGCCACTGCGCTTGTAGAAATTGTATAATTAGAAGTGAAAGCTGCGAACGTATTATCGACGGTAGTTTATCAGATTTAGCTCACACCACTTCCGAGTAAACACGACTAGAATGTTGATAAATCTCCCGTCAGTTGTCAAAAATGCAGCCGCGGTTATCCAAGTGCGAAAATTAATTTGAATCGCTAATTCGACAGTCGCATAAATATTTCATGAGGATTCGGAGTATCAAATTCGTCAAATATATTCAACCGCGGCTTGATTACAATGTCAAATAAAAGAAAAAGAATAAAGAACGAAGTGGCCACGGTCGACAATGTCAGTACAATCTAAAATGCAGATACGAACAGATTTACACCTTTTCGATTTTTACGAGCTTTATTTAACCGCAGAAAAGCTTTATTCAACATGCACCGCCCTAACAACTAGGTTAATTTATTAGTTCTTTTTTTTAAATTAATATAATATTACAGAGCAAAATGGAGAAAGAACGATTCACAATTAGTTCGAAGTATTATTTTCTAATCGTTGCTTTTTTGTTTTTTAAATGGTAAAGATGGAATGTTATTTTCATATTTCGTTTTCAAAACATATAATTTCTTCCTATAACTACGATTGTTTTATTAAAATAAGTTATTTATTTAGTAAAGTTTCTTTAATTATGTATCTCAGAAATTTGTTCTGTGTATATATTTTGAAAGCTTTATTCTACTAGTTACTAGAGAATTATCTAACAAGTTTTATTATATTAGTAACTAGGCAATCATTTAGCTTTTTGTTTCAACGTTATTTAGATTATATGAACTCAGAAATTAAACAAAATTAGATTGAAGAATTAGTTTCAAATCGTTCCATTTTTATTTTGTAAATGGCAAAGTCGGAATGTTATTTTCATTCTTTTTTTCCAAAATGTCTAATTTCTTTCTATAATTACGATTGTTTTATTAAAATAAGTTATTTATTTAGTAAATTTTCTTTAATGATATTACCCCCAAATTTATTTCTGTGTATATATTTCATAAGTTTTATTTTATTCGTAACAAATTTATTTGGATTATATAAATTATGTAATTATAAAAACCTGTGAATATAGAAAATTCATAATTCTGGTCTCACCAATGAATAATATCAGTACTCCAAATAACTTTTTCCAACATTTGCTGTTTTAATATTTACATACTGTCTTAAAGCTTCCCTGAAGGAAGATACCATTTAAGCCGCTTGCTTTTTGTATACACTTTTTAAACTCAGCCTGTTTATCTTCAATACTGTTTACGTTTCAAAAAATCTCTAAATTAGCTACATGCTATATGTTGGTAGTTTCTGAAAAAAAATTGCTTTCTTAGCAATAATAGTTGTTTAATTTTTTAAATCGCTTTTTTCTACTTAAATTACGATAATAAACATATTGAATCTTTGTAGTTCTTACAGAGTCTTATTTTAAAGTGTTTTTTACCTGTTCGATTATTTGTATGACCAAAAATAACTGAAATAAAAATACACAGAAGACTTATCCGCCTTTTTAAGCGGCTAGATTCCTATCGATTCCAGCAAACAGACTTGAGTGCCAAATCTTACAAAATAAATTTACAAAAAAATTACATTTTTTATATTCAGTTATTAAAACGTTTTCGAACCAACATAGATTGTAAACGTTTTTTTCGTTTTCTGAGAAAAAAAAAAGGACAACTGCTTCTTATGTCCTTTGTCGTGAAGCCTCAATATGTATTTACAATTAGCATAATTTGAAACATAAGTTTGTCTTTTTAATTTTTTTAAATTTTCGTAGACTTTCCGCATGCGTTTAACGGCGATTTTATTCGTATCAAATCGCAACCCTCGCGATCCAGGCAAAACTATTTTAGAGGCATATTTCTTTTTTGTTTCTGCTACAATGCTTTGAAAATTAATTGTATACGTGTTTAAACAATAATTCCGCAACTCTGTCGAGAGTTTTCATTGTGGGTAGGCCATATGAAATAGTCGGCTACTGATGCGGAATGACCCTCTTTATAACTAAACAGGGACGGACCACGGTGGTTATCTCATACGAAACACCATATGATTCCGGGAGTACTTTTTTAAAAATTTGCCTTCTATTTTTTTTTCACACGCAAAGTGTAATAAGAAACAAGAAGAAATTTTATGTAATTATGGCATTTATTTTATTATATTAGTTTTTGATGAATAATTGTCCTGGACAATTATTTACGAGGGAATAATTCGTGAAATTGATAAAATAATACTAATATAATAATTAATTTTAATTTTCGTTATTTTTCTAAACCTTTAAAGTTTTTATTTAAAGAGGCTAGTACAACCTTGCTTTATATAGTAAGTTAGGAATAGTCATTAAAAAAAATCGCTAACAAAACTTCGTGTAAACGTGCATAATTTTGTTGTTTTTTCGGTGACCACGCTCTGAATATTAAAATTGTTTTATTCTCTCTCACAGTTTTTTGCTTCATTTGTAAATTTAGGATCTTCAGTTTCCAATTGAATTTTAATATGATCACGCATGAGATATAGCTTCTAGGGGGAGCAAATAGCATAATTTGTGTTTCTTTAGAATTTTGCTTAAGATTGTGTTTTTACTACAATGAAAAAAACTTTTAAGATCCAAATTAAGATTAGCTTCGATGTTATCATACTTAGAGTTAAATGTGTGTAACAGCTGGGTGTCATCAGCATATGAATGAATTTAAGAAAGTTTGACTTCCTTAGACATATCAAATGTATACAAGAGATACAACAGAGGTCCAAGAATTGAACCCTATGGCACTCCCGAAGCAAAGTTATCCAAATCTGATATAATTGTAAATAAAATCCAAAGTATTAGCAGCTATTTTTTTGACATATTATTGATTTCCTCTGTATTTTACATTTCCAATAATTAATTTTTGTGTTGTGTTTATTGTAAATCTGCAAGAAATAATTATAATATTTAAAGTATTCTCTGAAAATGTTTATAGATTGCTGAACACAGCGCAAGTTTATCTTATGTGGCCTATTGTTTTTAACATATTATTTTACCATATCTATTATTATGATGAACTAGATCAAAACTTTTAGACAGAAAGGCACATTGTGTCATACGTCTTCCAAGTTCATTAAAGAAAGATAATATAATATCTGAATGTATTAATAATGGATATTTAAAAAAAAACTAGTATGAGTAGTAAGTACTGCGCAAAATTTCATCTTTAATTCGAACTATAGAGCTGCTATATCTCTGATTCTTAAATGGCCTTTATATTTTTTATCATATGGGTTCCATAAACATTCAGCATTTCGATCAAATTCAATTTTATTATTAAATGTTCATATTATTTATAAACACATCAGCAACATCGTATCCATACTACTAAAAATACTGTTTCAAAACACAAAATGTTTTGCAATGTTTCTGTATTTCCTTTGATCTTTGCCGCTAAATATGGACAGAAGCAACTGAAGTCTCGTGCAGACCTCGAATCAAAATATGGAAACTTTTTCTAAACTAAATAAAATTTTTTAAACGTTCTGAAATTTTCGTGGGATGACTTCATATCACTAATTAATTCAAAATATGGAGCAGCAATTTCTCCTTCAATTATTCTGGCAGTCATGGTCATTCATGCACAAGTCTAATATATACATTGAAAATATCCATAACAATCCCGTTTATTTTTATAGAAAAAATTCTTTTAACATGACAATATATAATGTGAATTTGGGTGGAACACACCGACTTGTAATAAAGAATTGTTTAAAAGATTATATTCCTATAATATAGCCGTTTGCATTAAGTTTAAATATTAGTCAGTCTATTTCAGCTTTTCGAAATAAAAAGTTACTGTTATCCTAGTAATATTAAACTCTTGCAATTCATCCATTCAATAAAAATTGTGCGCACCTACTTTCTACACGGCTGCCCTTGCAATTCCTATTGTTAACCATAATTTCATTTCATTTGTTTGGTTATTTATTGATATGTAATGCTGATGGTTATAACACCAGACCCGCAAACTTTGTTTCATACTTTCCATTTTCAAAAAGATTCAAAAATTGTTTCTCAATGTCGTGAAACACTACTGAAACAAATTGTAAATATTTCATTCGTTCATTCATTATAGCGACAACCAGAAACAATAAGCTTTCGGCAACGTTGAGAAGCAATTTTTCTTTTGTTCAATACCCCTTACAGGAATATTTTCGCATTATGATTTGGTCAGGAATTCGATCAATAAATAATTTTTTTCTAACCTAAATTATTACTACGCTAAGGTTGTATTCACTAGCCTACCTTAAATTCTGATATCTTAGTTACACAAATAAAACCTCTAACTATCGCACTGTACACTGCTTTTCACTGTCACTATAGAAATTGAAAGCGTTTCGTCTTCTGAAGTTTCTTAGTTAGAGAAGTCTGTCCCTACTTCCAGTTTCCGATGTAGAATACAATTGCGAAAGTACCAAGGTGCATTAACGATATTTCTCTATACCTTATTCTGGAATCTTCGAATGATTAAGATGTTACATTTGCTGGCACAACCGCAAAAGCTGAATGCCGTAAGTTCAAACATGATTTAAAACTTGCTTATACAGGAGCATTTTGTTGTAATTGATAGCTTGGATAGCTTTTCATCGTTTTTCTTGACAACAATTACAGCAGTGTCGTCTGCAAAAGTTGCAATTGTCCTATGTTTTGTACTAGGAATGCCACTAGCCCAAGCAACATCAAGCTTCGAAGCTATATAACATCCATCATCTTTTTCAGTATAGCTTGAACCTCTCCAGAGTAAGACATATCAATTGGAAATTTTATTGTAAATGGTATTTAAACGCCAGACTATAATTAACTCCAAATGATAGGTGGTTTAGCATCTCTAATTGGTTCCATAGAAAAACTAAGTCTTATCGGTGGTTAAGACTTTAAACTGTACCGAAATAACTAGCAGCCTGACTAATATTGTTATTCCATTGGGTTTGCTAGACTGCGAATACTGCAAAATTTACTATTTTATCGACATTAGAAAGAATAATTTAATTGTTTAGTGAACATAACGTAAAAGTGTAATTTTTGCAGTATTTTTGGCATCCCAACAAATTTAATGCAATGAAAATCTCAGTTATGCTTTCAATTACCACCTCAAAATGTTTGAATCATCCATTAAGTGAAGTTAACTTAGAGTGTTGTGTTGTTTTCGGCTTTAAAAAGCACATTTCATCGGTCCGTCAAACTTTCAATTCCGGTCCTGGCACGTTGTGTTTGGTCCGTGTAATAATCTGGTTGATGCTGCATTCCCGACCGATGATAAATTCTGCCCTTCGGCAATATCTTCCTCCAAATAAAAGGTCCATTTTACAAATGTTATCACAGTAATATATTTATGGGCCTCGTGTAACAATCGGCCAAAAATATGACAGGGACGTCTCCCGCCACCGTCCCTGCGTGGTTTCACTCATTCCGCCGATGTTTTGTAAATTTATGTCTCCGAATATTAGGTCGTGTCGTTGACAGCCTGCGACGAAGGTAAAGGCATATTTTGCCGCGAGGCCTCGGTTCCTGCCGGGCTTACTCCTGCCGTTGCAGGAAGCCCCGCAACCGCCACAATAACTTTCCCAAATAAATGTCAATGCGTTAGACGGGATTATTATTGCATTAGGGATTTTCCTTTCTCTTTTAATAGTTTGTCGCTTTGGAATAAATGTCGGCGGCTTTGTGGCAGCTAAATGTGTGACGGTTTTTGATATAATATTATGCAAGGGTGTCGCAAGAATTTATCAAATGCCGTCGGAAGCTTCGGGTGGATGAAAGTTGCGTCAAAATTAGTATATGTTTTCGTTTTGCTAGTTACTTTTAAAATGAAGAGGAAGTGTCTATCAACCATAACAATGAATGAATGCAAAAGTTCCAACTTAGTAGTTGTCCCACGTATTATCCCAAATCAAATATTGAGTTTTAAACAAACCGCCATCTCAAACAGCTAATGTAGTACTAAATCTAATATTTCAAAACCCGAACCCATTGCTTATATCAGACAAAAATTCAAGTTATCGGACCCTATTCCCAACTTTAAAAAGTTCCTATCCCATCTATGGATCGCAACCCTAAATCTGTTATTAAGGCTTCTTCTTTATCAAAATATGTGAAAAAGTCTGTCATCCCTCATGATTCCCCTTCACTTTCGACCTATTGTCAGCACCATTGCTTCTCCAAAATATTCCCTAGCAAGATATCAGGCTTCTAGTTAGTTTCGACATCATTTCAGATATATTAAAGTCCGAGAATCTGGAACCAAATCTTCTAACCTTAAGTGAAAAATGCTTGTCGGGAACATATTTTTCTTATAACGATCAATTTTTTGAACAAACGTCGGAAAACTCTCTACACATTTCATCTAAAACCAAAATTATGGAAACGCTACGTCGATGATACTTTTGTTATTTGGCCTCATGGTCAGGAATCCCTAGTAGATTTTCTTAGACATTTAAACTCTATACACCCTAATGTACGTTTTACTATTGAGTTGGAAAGTAATAACCTTCCATTCTTAGATATTCTTATCAATAGAAAATCAGACCTAACATTGGGTCATTCTGTTTACAGAAAGCCTACGCACACAAACCTATACCTTAATGCATGGTCACATCACCATCCGGCCCAAAAATCATCGGTTATCAACGCTCTTGTTTACAGAGCCGTAAAACTATTTCAGCTCGAGTCGCTGAACCCAGAATTAAAACATCTTACCCCTGTTCTTCTCTCTAATCATTTCCACATTAAAGATATCAAGCGTTCCATCAAAAAAATACACTTCACCACAACCTTCCAATAGCAATGAGGCCGAAAGCACACTTGCCACTGTGATCCTTCCTTACATTCAAAACCTCACTGACCATATATCAGATTTACCACTTGTCCAAAAATCCATCAACATCTTCGGTCCGTCAAAGACAAAATTCCATTTGAGATGCCAGGAGTTTACAGCATTCCATGCATATGCGACAAAGAATACATTGGAGAGACCGGACTAGACTAGACTCAAAGGACTACGACTACGACAAATAAACACATCAGCTGTTGCCGAACACAATCATGAAACTGGAGATAAAATTTTATTCGATAAAACTAAAATTATTATTATTATTATATTATATATATATAAGCAGGTGCAGAATAAAACACGTGTCAGTTAGCTCTGAAGAAGCCAACACGATGATAGGCGAAACGTCAGCAAATTCGACTTATCAAAAACCGACTCAGAAGGAAACCAGAAATTTTCTAAAGAGTATTACAGTAGCCTGCAGAAGTTTCTTTGAAAAATTGATATAAAAGCTATACAAAAACTTTATACTAATATGTGTTACGGTTTTATGCAAGGGTGCTGCAAGAAATTATAAAATGCCGTCGGAATCTTGTGGAGGGTGAAAGTTGCGTCAAAATGAGTAGTGTTTTTTTTATCATATACTTTTATAATGAAGAGGAAGTCTCTATCAACCACAATAACGAATGATCCAGAAGATAGATAGAGAAACAATGAAGTGAAGAAAGCAAGAAATGAAATATGGGAAAATAAAAGAAGCAGATCCCATACAAAATCAAAGGAAGAATGTAACTTAATAAAAAGTTTTCGTAACAACAAAAAGAAAAGTAAATAGCTAGAAACAATTGAAATAATGGAATAGGAAAGCTAGATCAGTGAGATTTTGGTGGAAACACGACTAGAATATATCTCAGATGAACCAACGAGTCTAGGTGAAGAAGGCATGATTAAAAGGCTGAAAAATAAGAAAGCTACAGGACCGGGAGTAATTAATCCCAAATCAATTACTGAAGTATCTTTGAAATATTGGCTTACATATTTAATTTATTTGACTGGTTCCAAGCTCATATCAGCAATCTTTTCACAGCAACTATAGCAGGTTCAACTAGATACTTTCGTTTTATGGACCAATCGAAAGACAGAATGTTAAATTCTTTGATTTACAGCAGCCTACCCAAGTAGTAAAGCTGAGATATGGTACTAATAATAATAAAATAATAATCTCAAAATCCACGGCGATTTTAAATGCGGTTTCTCAAGAGAGCTTGTTTGGTCCTCCTTTGTATTTATTAATAAAATTTTCTTTTTTTGATGACTTGATTAACTATGGCTCTTCGCTGACTATGCCGTTTCTTCTGATAGCAACAGTTTTAAAGCATTAAGTATTAGCAGCATTATTAAGATGCTAGTTCCTGCCAGTGTAGCAATCTAACGTCGAATGCTGATAAAACAGAGACTGGTATTTCTTGTAAGAACTTCAATGGAAGACTTTTAGGCAGTTTATTTTGATTGTCACCTAACCGGTGCAATGAAATAGGTCATATTAAAAAAAACTTTTTTATACTATTTTACATTTTATATTCATGTCTGAATTACAGCAATGTATGTTGGGGTATTTAAATATTAAAAGGAATCCTTCGAACATTGTTTTCTAAATCTCCTTATTCTCAGCGCCGCCTACTGTTTCGCGATATGAGAATATTGACTCATTAAAGTCTTTTTACTTTTAACTGTCTATTGAATGTTAAAGTAATCTCAATACCATATAACTTCAAAATTATAACTCGTGTAAACAATAAAGACGTTACTTTGATAAGAAAATTGCTAGTCATAAATTGTCCATTGTGGATAATAATAAATTCAAGGTTTGCAGTGTACAAATGAAAATAAAAATAAAAATTGAACTTTGTATAATAAAAATCCATTTAACGCGTTAAATATATTTTTTTTCCATTGGTTTGGCTGTGATAATAGTTTCCTATAATAATTGTTGTTTTTTCCTATGCATTTTTACGTGTTTAATTTGTTTTGATCTAATTTTGACTTATATAAATGGAAAAATATAAATAATATATATTATGCGAAAAGTTTGTTAAACACCACTTGAGTCACCAATTTGATGAACGTGTTGTATGACGATGAGTGAGGTGACAGAACTCATAAATGTCAAAATACTTTCAGGGATTAAAAAGAGAGATATAGCGTTGTTTATATAAAGTAGCGTATGTATGCCAAAGAATAATCTAGCTTTGTTTTATTTCAAATCGACACCCTTGCGTAAACACAGGGTGAAAACGGAAAAACCACAATATTTTCCTTGCTATAAAAGCTGAAATGTTCAAATTTTCAGGAAATGGATCAAAAAAAAATTAAACCTACTATGTTGCGTACGGTCGAATACAACTTTTGTATCTCTTATAGACGCCATATTGAATTACTATATTTTAAAAATCCTGTTTAAAATGCGTTTCAAACTTGTATAACACATTTATGTTTGATCAAGAGAGATCGGGTAAAATAACAAAAATAAGATTTCAGGATAGTAGGCTTTGATATCTCTGCGTTTATTTTCCATCAAGTTGGCCAGGTCAGCGTATCCCAGGTGATTCGTAATCATTGTCAACAGTCAGTGCCAGTTGTGGGAAGTTAATAAATGGTGAGTTTTGATATGAAATACTTTTAAAATAATGATAAGTATGATATGTTATAATATTTTATTCTCTGCCGCAGAAACAAAACAAAAGCCAAACAAATATATTTAAATAAAAATCCTGGGTAGAGCAATGTTTAGGCGTCTGAAAGGCAATCTTGTCACCTACGGCAGTTTTGGTTAGTTTTGGTGCTGCACAGATTATTACGAACAATAGGTGGATAGACCACCCAGACATAACATCCCTTGGTTTGGTGTATTAAAATCGAGTGTACAGTAGGTTTTATGGGAACGCTAAGACAGTCCTATGAAGCAGTGATGAGAAGATGTATTATGTGTATTATCTTTGTTTTCTTGTATGTTAAAGAAATAAAGAAGGTGTGTATGAAAATTTTAATGACTTTTTTTCTCGATCCTCTCTTTTCAATTTTATTGACTCCTTTCTCGTTCACTCATTATTTAAAGATCTTTTGAAATTGAAAATAGTTACTATCCTGAAATCTTATTTTTGCTATTTTTTCGAATTTATCTTCACCAAACATAAATGGTTGAAAAGCATTTTCGAAGAAAAACAAAAGTTGACTTAGGCTGTACCTAATTATTTTTTGGCGCCATTTTTAGCATCCCATATTAAAAATTTAAACATTTTAGCTTCTATAATAAGGAAAACATTGTTTTCATTCTCTATCGAGATATGGATTTAAAATAAAATAAAACAATTTTTTTTTTGGTATATGCACACGCTATTATTATCTTCGATATACGCGACGCTGTATTTCTTGCAGTTTCCAATATCCCCATGTACATCATCTTATACTGGACACACTGTATAAAAAATACATATACCTCTAAAATATATTATCTTAAATTTGATTTATCTTTATCGCTAAAGAATTAATCATAAATTCATAAAATGTCTATTGGAAACCATTTTTATGAATGGTGCTTTTGTTGTTTTCCTCAGGCATTGCGGAAAAACTATTATAAATATCACAGGTAAAAAGTTGGATTTATACCTAGTTATATAATCATGTTTGTATACCCACTAAATAAACAAATTTATAAAAGAATCCAGTACATGCATGTCATCAAATGTCAGAATAGGCCTGCAACTATCGTGATAGCCTGTTCTAAAGATACTATGTACACACTTTTTTTGTTGAAGCAAACTGCTGCCAAGTCTAGGCCATAGCAGCATTTAGCTAAGATTACTACCACACTTTGGATATGGCCTAGGCAGTAGAAAAAATGTTGTTTCGTTTCGTTGTGGATATAATGCGATTGGATCAAAGTAAAATGTGTTGAATTTACAGATTTCTAAAGGCTAAACTATTAACTGAGCCCCTTAAGTAAATTGGTTATTGTCAATAAGTCTTCGCAATCTTTTATATTAACGAAGGTGATTTTCCAGACAAATTTATGCCGTTAGGTGAGGAATGTGGTTCCCGACGCATTCCCGACAACATTAAACGATCCTTTCACCCCAGCAATTCGAGTTTAAAAAGTTGCGTTATCGATATCGAAAAAGATCTGTCACGGAATATTAATTATGAGCTTTGCGTCAAAAGAACTAAATAGCTCTTAAAAACGTATCGCTTCGGACCGCGACGGATATCAAAGTACAAAACGATTGAGACGGTTTCGTATCAAAAGGAAAAAGGACTGTATACAAGGTGTTTTTGCTGCAGCGGCCGTTTGCCGTATAACGATCGGAATCTGGTCGTGAGCTGTGAGAGACAAAGCGACGACATTGTTTAGCACAGGTCCCGCATCAAACGCAGGCCGGTTAATCACACCTGAGGCCCACGGATCCACCGGCCTGTCAAATTCGAAATATTTTTATTGTTTTTGGTCTGATGAACCGACTGAGGGAGAGCCCGACCAGTCGCGGTTAGTAAGTTATTAGTGACGAAGAATATTTTTATTAGCCTCACTTTCGTCGTTTGTACGCTGCCCGGTTTATTAAGAGCTTTTATTTAATTAGCCGTTCGTCGCTTTGCCAATATTTTTAATTACGATTAATGTTCGGAAGAAACAGCCACGAGACGGGGAATCAGTAGCCCGCGCCTCTGTGTAGTGGAGGAACTAGGAACTACTTATCTACATAAATTTCTTATATCTAATGTAACAAAAATGTTCGAAAAAGGCTTAAAAGTTCGGCCAGTTTGGTTTTACTGATAACAAGTCAACTAATGATGCCGTTGCTATAGTATTGTCAAATATATATAGATGCTTAGATAATGCGGATGACCTAAAAAATTATGAATGCATTGAAACCGACACGGACTGCATGACTCTCCAGGACAACATTAATATTGTCAGTCAGTGGTGTACTAAAAATAAATTGCATCTTAACATCAGCAAGTGTAATGTGGTTTCTTACCACCGCACAAAAACTCCTATAGTCTTTAATTACAATATGGATGGTACTGTCCTGGCTAGACTTGCCACTGTGAAGGATCTGGGAATTTTATTTGAGCAGTCGTTCTCTTTTGTACCTCACATGGTTTCCAGTGCAATGCAAATTTTAGGATTCGTAATATGAAATTGCAGGTATTTTTGTAGTTCAGCTACTGTTAAATTGTTATTTAACTGTTACGTTAGGTCCAAGCTTGACTATGGCTCGCTGATGTGGTCACCAATTTGTAACTGCCACACTCAGTCCATTGAGAGTGTGCAGAGAAGGTTACTAAAGTATCTAAAGTTCAGGGAGGGGACTGTTCCTATCCTGAGAGGTGCGCTGATCGTGATCTTCTGCTAAGAAGGTTCGCCATACTGCATCTGAGCTTGCGCAGAGAGTTGCAATCTGTTTCAATTCTCTATAAGTTAGTTCATAACGGAGACGATTATCCGTTTCTTTTTGTTTGTCTTTTGTTTGTCGACGGTAACAATTGGGAAGAAGCCTTAGTTCGGACTTGCAACTTATGTCACAGTGGCTTGACAATAATTTACTGACAATCAACTTAGATAAAACACAATACTGCCCTTTGTAAATTACAATGATCGACTACCTACAAACAATAAACTTACTATAAAACTATTGTTTTGAAACAGTTGCTGGTCTTTACGTAGAGCTGAGCATGTTACCTACCTAGGAATTCATATTGACTCAAATCTAAAGTGGAACTTTATCGAACAGTTACCGAAAAAGTTACGATCCTTAATGTTCCGGCAACTGATAAGCAATTACTTCTTTCTGCCTATTTTTCAGTAGTACAATCACTTATATCTTATGGAATAATTGGTTCGGGTACTGCCTATCACAAAACTCTTCTGCGATATCCATCTGAATTTTTACTCAATTTCAAATATTATATTGTAAATCACCCCTTTTGTTCTTAATAAAAAATAACTTACTGCTTAATTCAAAAACTCACGAGTATGAAACACGCTTTAAACTCGGAAAAAATGTAACTTTACAAAAAATGCATTTATCTATAGCCTATAAAAATCTATAAGCAACCTAACAATCTTAACCACAACTGAGGTCTCTACCTGTCACCAATATGGGAATCAGTTATTCGAGACGGTGTTTATGCCCAGCAGCTACAGAGTAAAATGCGAGCTAGTTTCAGTCAAGCTCTGATGAAGCCAAAAGTTGGCCAAACGTTAGCTAGTTCCACCCAACAAAAACCGACGCCGGAGGAATCCAGAAGTTTTATAAAAAGTAAAATGTACTCTTGTTTAAAATTTAAAAAAAATTCAAGTTATTTAAAGTTTTTGAAACGAACCATGTCAGGGAATAATGACCATCTATTATAAGAACAGACAAATAGTCATAGCAAATTTAATTAATTAAATTAATGTCACAATTTTTTCGAGTTTTTGAAAAATAATAAATAGTCAACCAAAAAAAAAATGGTTTTCTTATACCCACAAATTTAGCAAGACTATTCATGAGACCTTTCAAAAGTACAGTTCATTATTCTACTCGTATTTTTGACATTTTAAGATTTGTATTCTCACTTTTTAAAACTTAATGCCTTTCTGCTTCTGAAAGGCAGTTTCTTTTAAAAGCTGGACTTGTTAATTCGCTTTCTAAATTTCATGTAGGTTTCTTAAACTGTTTCCGAAATCTTGAAAAAGAAATGCAGGGCGTATGATCTGACGGACGCATGGTTATCTTTTGATATTCCATTTAAGGTAGAAATTTTGTGGAAGGCCTAGCGATCTTTGGGCTTCAGAAGACTCAGCGTGAGGATTGATTTTGTTTAAGTGATCAAAGCGGTAAAATACTTTGCTTTGCTTTCCAATGCAACAAAAATGATGGATTAATGGATTAGTGTCACAATTTTAGAACGACTATCAATGGGAATTGAAACTTAATAATTATATTTCTAAAAAGCTGTTTGTGGTAGTTAAATATATTTTTTAAAAGGTAAACTTTATGATAAATGTTGTTCATTAGTGTTTATCAAAATTTTATTGCTGTTCACAGCAAAGAATTTTCATTCTATTTCATTTCACATCTTTTCTGATAATTTTCCTTTTAAATTTCGACTAGTTTTGGTGCGTTACTGAATTTTTTGATTAAAAATAAGTGCCGTTGTTTTCTCCACTCAGGAGTTGGGAGGCATTGTTTACATATTCCAATATTCATTCCAGAAACGCGTATAATTCAAAGCTCGTTTGATGGAAGCGAAACGTTATTCACACAAAAAAAAATCCGCGGAAACAATCGGCAATTTGATTCTTTTCGCACATTCCCTCGATCTGTCTGGGTCGTTTTGATGCAATATATCGAGATCTCATATCTTTCACCTTACAATTTGTCAGGGGCGTTTACGACATAAATTACCCACATACGATGACACGGATCCTACCTTGTTTATGCATTTTGTTCCGCTGAGAGTTTGTAGGATTTATTGGTTGGACTAAAACGTTATCAGATTCAATAGGAAACAAAGGAAAAAAATCCTATATGAGAACAGGAGCTCCAGCGGCGTCCCATTCGTCTTTCGTTCTGCAATTTTTTCAAATCGATTCAGTATTTCGGTTTGAAGTTGACTTCGTATATAAATAAATATACTCGAATTGAAACCTTAACCTTTCCCGTTGAATTGGCATGAAAATTATACGGCCCGAAAATACCGTAGATGAGGTTTGCAATTTCGGTAACGCCACTGTCGAAATCCCTCGACAAATTTAAATTTCAGTGAGTTTGTGCGGAAAAGAGAGATAGTTTGAATTTAAAACTACAAAGCGAGGGTTGAAAGAAAAAGAATGCGGCGATATTTTAAAACGTTATCTCGATTAGAAGTATCGGACTTAAGGCAGAAGACCGCTCTATACGATATATGTTGCTTGCATGTTTATAGCGCATGTAAAAGGAATATGGGGGGGCTTCTTTTTCCTTTTACTCCACATTTAACACATGGCGTTTCAGTGGGGAATTGTAAAATTGCTTTTTTTGGATAAATTGCCCTAGTGTAATCTAGTAGTAGCGGAAGCGGCACTGTTCTAGCCTACTAAAGTGTTAACTAACTTCGAATTTCTTGAAGCAACTAAATAAGTAATAAATACTAGTAAGAAATACATGTATCACATTGTTAGGTGCAACCTACTGGTAAATGTCATATTTATTGACACATTGACGACATTTTTCTTTTAAGTTTATATTGAACACAGTATATAAAAACTTTAATAAACTAACAGAAACAGAAAATCTAGGGGAAATGTAAAGTAATTGATTTTTTATATATATAAATTTTTTGGAAACCTTTCTCTATTTCTCTATATCATTGCACTAATTCTCTAAACAGTGCTTAATAGCTCTGACCCCGATAATACCTATAATTACTGGATATTCCGTTGGAGAGATTCACTTATTTACAACAATGCTTGAAATATGTTTTAATTTGTTTAACAAACAGTCTAAGTTTTTTAATATTTCTTGAGCTTTCTGGAACATTATTGTATGTGTTCACAGTTAAATCCAATATTTGCTCTCGAATACATTTGATACATATTATTTAGAGATCTAGATCTAGTAACTGACAGAAAACAGTGTGTCGTCTTTAACAATAACAATGGGGTTGAGGGTTGTGAGCAGTGGCGTGCCTCAGGGCTCCGTCTTGGGTCCACTACTGTTCACTATTTACGTCAAAGACTTGTATCATTTTCTGCTCCCCAATAAAGTGTACACTTTATGCGAACGATACATCGTTTGTGACTTATGGCAATGAATCCAATGAAGTTATGCACAATGTTAATAATGATAAGACACAACGTCTTGTTTTCTCAACTAATAATAATCTACTGGAGTTCAATAATGTGAGGCTCTTGGGAGTAACGCTTGATGATACTTTAAATTGGGCCCCTCATATTAACATCTTGTGTAAAAAACTTACCTCTAATATTTTTAAAATCCGTAAACTCAAAGGACTGGTTACCGCGGGCACATTGCGAGTTACCTATTTTTCTTTTTTTCACTCTCATCTAACTTACGGCATAGTTCTCTGGGGTAATATTGCCACAGCAGACCAGGCATTTAAACTTCAAAAGAAAGTTGTTCGTTTGATTGCCGGTGCAGGTTATCTGGAGCACTGTCTACCATTTTTTAAGAAGTTGGAAATTATGTCACTTCTTTGTCTGTAGATTTATTATCGATTGTTAAAAATACACAAAAACATATACAGCTTCAGTCAGAACTCCTCTTACCATGATTATTTAGCTAGAAATAATAAGCCACTTCGTGCTTCAAGATTCAAATATACAAATAAAAAAAAATCACTAAAGTTAAACTTGTACAATAAACTACCAGCTAACGTGAAGGTTCTAAGTAATAGAGAATTAAAAAAAAAACATCTTAACCTTTCCTAAAAAGCACTGCTTTTACTCGGTGGGGGAATACAAGGGTACTCCCGCTGTGACTGAAGTCAAAGAAGCATCTGTGAACGGTGTAACTGTGCAATGACTTTCTATAATTTTGTTGATGTTGCTTCCTTTTGTTTATTTATATAAACGTCCTGTACTTTGTTATATACACTGTCCTGTTATGTATTATACACTGTTTTATATAATTTACACACTTTCTTGTCAATTGTCTTGTTTTTTATATACATATTTTTTTTACGTATTGTATTTATGACTTTCCACAATTGTAAGAACAAAACGTGGTCAATAAATTCTATTATAATTTTTGTTCTAAAAGAGTTCTAATTCTCGGAATAATCTGCCCATGTTCGTTAACCTAATATAATTAAACAGTGCTTCCAAAATTCTGTTTTGAAGCGCTTGAGCAGTTTTATGACATGCTGGGGGGCTGAAATGTGAGAGGAAAACGGCCTTAGAGATACCATGTTTCGTTGACATTATATTTTTTTAATAATATATTCAATATGCTCGGACCAGTATCAACTAGCATCTGCTTACTTTCTTATTTAAATATTATAAATTTTGTTTTATCGGTATTTATGTTTGGCTTATTATCATATAGCCAACTTAAGTAGAGATTAAGGTCACTATTTGCAGTATCCTTCAATGATTTTTCTTCCCCGCCTGTGCATTATCAGCAAAACCGAAATATTCTGCTCCAAGCCCAATATTTTTGAAATTTACCACTTAAAATGAGTACAGTAATGATCTCCGCTCAGAACCTTGAGGCACCCCGCACTCACTCACCAGTATATCACTGTTTAAATCATCTAACTCGACATATTATTTTATACGTGGTAAATGTGACTTGATATTACTATATAAGATTCCTCTAAATCCCAAACAAAATAGCTTTCTTATTAGTATATCCACTATGTCAAAGGTCTTTTTTAAATCGACTGCTATAACCACAAGCCCTTTATCAACTGCCCTAGAAACATAGTCACTAAGGTCGAGTGTACTGCTTTGTTTAACAAAACCATAATGAATTTAAATATACTTCGTTGAAAACACTAACGTTCATTTTTTAATTATTTTCTCTATAATAAGCGCTTAGGCTTTAATTTAATTCATATATTTTCTTTTCCTGATTTAAAAATTGGACATATTTTACTTATTTTTAGTTCTTCTGGAAAAATATCAGACCTTCGGACAGATGATTCGGAAATATTAATGTGCAAATATGTAAAAATAATAAAAATACGTATTCACTGAACGCGTTGTTTTTTCTGTAGCAGTTTAATTGAATTCTTGTATTCAATAAAAGTTATCTTTAGTTATTTAATTTTATTTAATTTAAGATAATAAAGCTTATGCACCAAATTCCCATTTTAGTCATTTTCGGTTAGGTTTGCTTAAAAATGTTTATTGTTATATTAAGTGTAGGTTAGGTTTGTACTATTGTTACTATAAATATATAAATATACAACTTCAGCTTAGGTAATTATAGCTGAAAGGAGCTTCAAAATTACATTGGTTTTTAAAAAAATCACTCTCGAATATTAACCAAATCGAAAGTATAAATGCACATGTGCAAATTAAAAAATTTTAATGTTAAAACACTTTACTAATTATTTAAAAAATATATATATTATACAATGACTTGCGATTGCTCTTCTTTTTTTTTAATGTCCTAGTGAGTTGATTTCGCATGTAGATTTGATAAAATCCGTTAATATAAGTTTTAAATATAATGTATACGAAAATAAATACTTTTCATTAGGTAAAACAAAAAAAAAATAGAAAAAATGTTTCATATAAAACATTATTTATATATAATTTATATAATATAGGAAACACAACCAATAATAATTTGCATCAAATGCAGTTCTCTGCGAAGTCCAGTTCTTGTAGAGTCTGACCTTGCGTGAAAGTGAAATTATTACCATGGTTTTGTACATTTTTTGACTGGATCTTGTCTTGTCTAATGGAATAATTACAGATTTTTTCCAGTTCTTTGGTAGTTGTTGCTTATCTTCCGCCGGAAACATTTCTGGCATCAATTTTTTGCAAGATTTTATCGTTCGCCTGTACTTTTGTTAATTGTCAAGCACAAGATAGCTTGTTCTATTTCTTAGAACGAGTTTCTATATATCTATTCAATAATACAATTTAGAACTTTTATTTTCACAATAAAATAATTTTATGTCAATAATAACATAGATTTGTCAATTTCTTCCACGCCATGTTTATCAAAATTTGGTCCTTATTTAATAATAATAATAACAAAAATACATTTATTGCTTTGCCAAATATTACACTTAAAAATATTAGATGGTACCACTTCTAAGGCAAACAAAAGGCCTAATAAAAGGCAGACATCCAGCAAAGCCAGACGCTGTTCAAGCCTCAATTTCATGTAAACGAAATTACCCTAAGAACAAAAAAAAGCAAATAAACAAAATTTAATATGTTACGCAGAGTTTATAATGCATTAATCATGAAATGTAGTTTTCAATAAAGAGATAAGTAGCAGAACAAAGGATGGGGTAAGGGTGAACAGCAGAGTGGTTTTCCGATACAGAACTTATTTAGTTCCAAGAAGATATTTTTTATATCGGTTTTGGTTAATATTGTTGAATCGAAAAGGCTTAAATTATTTATTGTACAATGCTATAAGGAAATGATCTTTTAAACATTTCTTTTCGTTGTTGTGGTATTCTCAATATAAATTGTTTTCTTATATTCAAGTCACGAACATCTGTACGAAAAGCGATTTTGTTAAAAAGATATTCAGGAGATTTGTACTTAATTAATTTAAAATTAAATGTAGCACGGTGTAATCTAAACCTATTGCACATGTCGGCGAAGCCTATAAACAAGCCGCAAACATGAATTTAGTATTTTCTGGTTACGACGGATTAACAAAACCTGTTCCTGGTGGCAATTGGAAGAAAATATCTATGACTGTATATTAACTTTAAATTCCCATATGCTATTCTCAATTTCTAGCCTAGAGTCCAAGATTTTTGTATTAGAAAATCATCAAGTTTTTATTTTAATTTACTTTATTTTAAAAAAATTTCACGAGCAATCAGTAGAAAAATGAAAATTTATTAATAAAAAAAATTAGTTGAAACTAACAACGAAAAATATGTCGTTAAAAAAACGTTTTACGGTTTTCAACGTTAATAATTCTCCTAACAAGTGCCGCATATAAATTTTCTCAAATAACCGTGCAACATCCTTTTTATTCCTTTCGACAAGACTGCAACATAATCATTGCGCAATATTTATCGGACATAATGTAAACATATAGTTTTCGAGGCTAGTTAGGAAGGCGGTGCCAGGCGTGGCTTACTAAAGACGTTAGCCGTCGCGACGCCCAAGGAACGAGACAGAAAACGGCGCGTCGACTATCCGAGTAGAACGAAATCGCGGAAAAATGCCATAATAAAAAAAAGGCAAATTGCCATTCGACGTTGCTCTTTTGCGTGGGGAATTTGATTTTGTCCGCATCCCTCTAACGTTTTAACTGAATCCGTCTTTTATGGGACCAATAATGTCCCATATTATAAAGGAACTTTACATGTAAAACGAATATTAGCGATTTTATTATGACGGCGGCCGCCCCATACGGAAAAATCACTAGGCATCAGATCAGGAACGACTAAAAGCGATTATATTATTATAGATTAGATTAGACCAAGAATAAACTCTATAATTTGTATATACCTAATATTCATAAAGACGTTCAATCGAATCAAAACAAATCGACCAATTGATTACGTCACGACACCCTGGGTACATATTTTCGTCTTGTACTTCTTGTTGCACGCTTGAATTCGTCTTTCAATTTATGGTCGATCACTCTCCAATGTTCTATTTGTATCATTTTATCTTCGTGGAGTCCCAGGCGAACTGTACTGTATTGATTCTGTGAATTGTCTTAGAATTTTTATGAGCGTTCTTCACTTGTAGCTTGGTGCAATAGGTCCACGCCTACGATCTAGAAATTTTAATCAGCAATACAATTACAATAGCAACAAACTTGTCAAAGCTTCTGCTAATTTACTAAATATAATCTAGCAAACTAAGAAGACAAATCTTTTTACTGTCTTCAATAATTTGCATCCAATGCAGATGATTGTGAGCATGACTTTACAGGAAGATGCAGTTCAGTTCAATGTTTTTTTCTTCCCCGCCTGTATAAACTAACACGGTATCATCATTAAAAATTTAGCACTTAAAATGAGTACTATAATGGCCCAGCACAGAACATTGAAACACGCTGAACTTACTCACCAGCATATCACTCTGTTTACATTATCAAATTCGACATATTATTTTCTACCTATTCAATATGACTTGATAATACTATACGATATTCCTCTGAATTCCAAAGAGTATAGCTTTCTTAATAAAACATCAATGCTAACTACGTTAAATCGACTGCTATTACCAAAAGCCCATTATTACTAGGGGCCACGACTCCATGGGTACATATTTTGGGCTTCTTCTTCTTATTACCGGCTTGAGTCCGTTTTTCACTTTATGATCTAAAATGTTCCATTCGTATCATTTTATCTTCGCGTCGTCCTAGAACTGTACTGTATTGGTTTTGTTAATTGTCTTTTATGATCATTCTGCACGTGTAGCTTGGTGCAATAGGTCCACGCCTACGATCTATACACTTTAATCAGCAACGCAATTGCAACTAGTATCTCATCTTCAGCGAAGAGCTTGCCAAAGCTTCTGCTCCTATAATAAGAGTAATTTTTTTATTGTATTCAATTTCAATTATTTGTATCGAATGCATATTATACCGACATTATATTATTATAAAGATAAATTCAATCGAGTTCTAGTTTTGAGGTTATTTGAAAAATTATTGGAAAGTCAGGACGCTATATTTTGATGTAAAGACAAATTTTCAAATTTCATTTTTTCAAATAAACTTTCCCGCTAAATTTAAGTAACTTATATGGACGAAAGAGCATCTTTGAAAGCTGTAAATAGATCTTTACGATCTACGGTTTCAAATTGATTTATAAACAAGCTAAAATAATTCAGGACAAATGATCGAACTTCAGTTAAAAGACGAAATACCAATTTTCAATTTCTAATATCTCTATTACTAAAGAAAGTATTACTACTGTTCAATAGAGAAATTATAGATATTGATATTTATTATGAACTATATAGGCTGCTTATTGCTAAAGAATCTTCCACAGCCTACTGTAATACTTTTTACAAAACTTATGGATTCCTCCTGTGTCGGTTTTTGCTGAATCGAACTTGCTGACATTTCGCCATTCATCCTGTTGGCTTCTTCAGAGTTTCAGTCAAGCTCTGAAGAACCAACAGGATGATCAGCAAAAACCAAAGCAGGAGGAATCCAGAAGTTTTGATAAATTTTATCTTCGTTTTCTAACTGCTAAACGGAAGTTGTCAGTCTTTTCCAGCTAATATCTTCTGCAACGTGTGAGCAAAATTAATTATAGTTAGTGAGAAAGGACAATATTTATGTGAGAGTTGTTCATTTATTTTAACGCTTCTCAATTATCTTCCTCTCAGCTCGTTAGGTTAATAAATAGCCGTATTATATTCAGTATAGATTCAGTTGCGGCTGCAAACTCAATACTTCTCGCATTAAAAATACAAAACAATGTGCAATATATTATCACGAATCTAATTTATGGTGATTAGATTAACGGAACTTCAACACGCGTGAATAGTGAAACGTAGAAATTCCGCGAATATAATTTATTAAAGGCGCAGTTGCGTTTAAAAATTTTATTTGCGGCTCTAGCGAAAAAAAAAATAAATAAATAAATTTCGTGTCGGTCGCAAAATTAAAGCGGCAAAACGTTCGTCGTAATTGAAGTTTAAAGTGTTTAAATAGAGGCAATAAAATGTAATATAAAAAGTGCAAATCAACGTTCAAGATGCTAAGTGATAAGAACGAAGTCACAAAGTATAAAAATAAATGAAAACTTAGCTCATTCACGGGCTGATTAAATTAAAGTCAAGGGTCGCAGTCGTTGTCACTCGCGTCGCAACTCCCCCCGACCCTTTAAAAACGTCTAAAAGATTCTTTGCCGAGGAAAATTATATCCCGAACGGTAAGAGAGGCAACGATAATCACCGAGGAACATCAACCTGTTTAAATTAGTTCGGTCTCAGGCAACATTTTCATTAATTTTCCTTTAATTATATCTTTTGATTTCTGTATTATCATCTACCTTTTGCCTTATTGCATTTTCTATGCTTCTTAATTTTTTAATATAATACCCCAATTACGGGTGCCCATTTTTCAAGGGTCGCGATTAAAAAAAAGTTAAAGTTAATTTGATACGCAGTAGCCTGATAGACACTCAAGGGTATTGCAATTGAAAAATGTCATTATGTCAAATGCGAAAAAATATCTAATTCGTTTATTTTTTTATTTATTCGAACTCCAATTATAGTGTGCGTTACGCTTTAGATTCACAACATAAACAAAAAGGAATTATTAAGAATGGTAACTTAAGTTCATAGAAATTTACAAAATAAAATAGAAAATGATGGTGCTAAACAGATAAATTAGGTTAAAAAGGTAAAAAGAGAATACAATACTACTAATATTATCTAGAAATACAAAAAAAATAACATTTTCTACGGAAATAACTAAAAAATAAAATGAATGGAAAGAAATTAAAAGAAATTCAAGACTACACCAATAATAGTATTTTCTGTGTGAAATTATTAAATACTTGTATCAAGAAAGTGTTCAGCAGAAAAGGCAATTACTTAGTGTCGGTTGGTTAGCTCAGCAGTTCAAGGAATGAAACCAAAACAAAAATAGAGGGTATTCCGAGAGAGAATCGAAAGGTATAAGAAAAATAAAAAAAAACTGTAATTTGAGGAAATATTTCGTTTCGAGTGTACAAGGCTAACATTTTTTCTAAGCATTTTTCTTGTTCTTCATTTCAGTCCATTTTACTACAGTATGGTTCCTTTTCTTAATTATCCTTAGAATCTTTCGTTCTTTCTTTTTCTTGAAACTGTATATGTATAAGGAACATTAGATTTTACGGTATTTTGCTTGCTATTTATTTCAACTATAAAATAGAGGTTGTTCCATACAATAAATTTGAATTATAAAAAGAATTTAAGCTGTTAAATAGGCACGTCAGTGCTGTTTTCGAAATTTGGTATTGGTTTAATATTGTAAGTCAATCTAAAAGTAAAACCAGTTGGTAATATTGCAATATTTTCGAAAAGGCTTCGCATTATAAAAATAATGGCTAAACGGATTGGCGTTGAACATTTTACATCGTTTTATGGATTTATACAGCTTCACGCATAGGGTAGTAACGCGAACGTTAAAGTGGTTGGCATTTGTTAGTTCGTTATTATTTCTACTGAAAACATTAATGGTAAAGGAACAACCAAACGCTCATCTCTCGTGATTATTTTCTGCGAAGTTTATGACTTTTCCAAGAAAATCATTTACAATATATTTATTAATACTCGCGTTTCGAGTTCGTTGCGTTCCTTTTTTTTTCAGGCGTTAAGTTTGATTTACTGCCGTAAAAACACCCATTGTCGGTAAGCGCCGCGATTATCATTAAAAAAATTTTTTCTTTTCTGAAAATAACCCGAGTTTTTGAAAAAACAGTTGAAGATAATAAATTGCCTTAAATTTTGACGATATGAAAAAATGTCATTAAAAAGTTGATTAAAATTAAAAAATACGTTGAAATATGCAATTACGCCGATAGGTTTGGAATTTAAACACGTAATGAATGCATATGCACTTATTTTGAAAATAAAAAATTACATACAAATAATAAGTTGTGAAACTAAGGTACTAATAATTCTAGAACTAAATAGAAACTTAATTTTCACCCATTTTTATTCTATTAGCAAATTTAGCTAATACATTCCTGATCATTTCAGGGAAACTATCAGGTCAAAAAATATCAAAATGGTTGGTTGGGAACCCATCTACCGTCTTGCTGTTACCAAATACGTAATACTATAAATATTTGCTTCTATAATTGCCGCACCCCACGTTAGTCTTTAAGGAATATTGGTCATGAGACAAATTTGGAAATTTTTTTTGCTTGAACGATTTCTCTCTTTCTCCTGATTATTGTAATTTTTTAAAATTAAAATTCATATTTTTTGACAAACTCCGTATACTGTTGAAAAAAAAAAGATGTCTAATGACAATATTTTAATCTTTCAAAGAAACTTCCACAGGCTGCTGTAATACTTTTTACAAAACTTCTGGATTCCTCCTGCGTCGGTTTTTGCTGAGCCGAAATTGCTGACGTTTCGCCGATCATCCTGTTGGCTTCTTCAGAGTTTGACTGAAACTGGCTCGTATTTTACTCTGTACCTGCTTATATATTGTTTGAGGGAGCCGCCAATGGTGGCAAATTGGTGACAGGTAGAGACCTGAGTCGCGGTTAAGATTGTTAGGTTCTTTATAGATTTCTCGGGTCTCTACCTGTCACCAATTTGGGAATCAGTCATCCGAGACGGTGTTTATGCCCATCATCAGAGCCCCCCTCAAACAATATATAAGTAGTGAAGCTCTTAAGAAGCCCGCAGCAAAAACCGACGCAGGACCATATTTTAGGTTTTAGAATATGCAGCTCTTCTTATGAACAATATTTTTTTCCCTAAAATTAATATAAAATTAAAATTAAAAAAGAATATTAAAGAAGTTACCAATATGGTTACTGAGAAATTTTGTATATTTTTTAAAATAATTATGTGCTTCTACCAGCTTTCGAATTTTTGTCATGAAAGTACTCGCATTTCGAAATGCCGATGCAGTAAGTCCAGTTGGTTTTTGACACATTTTGTTAAATTTTAATATGTGTTTTCTATTTTTATTTCGCATTTCTCAGAATGGTGAAGAATTTTTAACGATTTTTTGGTTTAGTTTATTTCGAGGTATAAACAGCAAAAGAATGATGGTGTACTTAGAATTCCAGAGGAAATCGAAGTAATCACAGAGGAATTAAATAGGAAATCGCAAGAATTATTCTGAAAGCATTTTTTTTCTTTAACACCCTGTATCTGGAAACGAAACAATTTAGAAAACATATACCGGGGGATTTTGTTTATAAAAAATGAATTCCTATCAATATCGAAGCGTTTTTTAAGAGATTCTTTTTCTTTCTCAGCAGTCAACGAAAACTGATCTCACCGATTCTCATATTTGCGAACAATTTCAATGTAATTTTTCTGTTGGAAGTGCGAGAAAAAAAAACACGGCACACAAGACAGGAAATGTTATTTTTACAAGCAGGCCTCTTTCTAAATCTCCGAGTATTATTGCAGGACACAACTCTCGTCTAAAAAGACAGTAATCGTCGGCGGGACTGAGAATTCTCCTGCAATGCGTTAACTTTTTATGGCGGTATTTGGCTCAATCACATTCCGAACATTTCACAACTTTATCCATTGTCACAAATCGCGTTTGAAATGGCCAAGGCTTTGCAATTACCCAGGTATTTATTGGTCGATGTGAAAGGGCGTTTAAACTGACGCGCAGGCGAGGCATCGAAACGTATTAGGGCTAAACCAGCCAGTTTTTATTAAAATCTGCCTAAAAACAGAGCTTCGTAGCGTTGTACACCCGTGCGCTGTTCGGTTCACTAAATATCACTAAGTATTATTTAACTAGTTGACTTAGTGTTTATTCTGGCCGTCATTTCATATCTCAAAACGTTTTTTTTCTTCATTCATTGTTTCTTAGTAACTGAAGGAATTCATAATAATAGTAATACAAGTAATAATAATCCCCTACCTGCATAAATGATACCTTACGATCAGAAACCGAGAGGTTATAACAGCTTTAAAAGACAAAGTAATAAAAACTCTAAATTGCACAAAAAATATTCTGGGAGTTGATATAATAGAAAACTGTAGAAGATGCGAAAAAGTGAAATGATCGATCACATAGCCGGGACGGAATACCTACGCAAATATAGGTAGCAAAAATTGTCCACTCCCAATTGGTAACAAAACGAAATCTAGTGAGGAACCCCAGGGTGTAAAAAAAAAACATTTTAGTATCTTGTGACAGGCAATATCGATTTCCATAAGTTGATTCCAGATTATTGTATGCAATTCTTTATTAACTAGTACATGCTCTCTAAACTTTAACACAAAATTCATTGTATACAATATATATGATATGTTTTGGTTAGCAGACAAGCAGGTAAGAATTATTTTTGACAAATCCAAACTTTGTTGTTAGGTATCCTTTAAGAATCTGGAACAAAACGTATTAATAACAAACAATAAATCTCAAATAAAACTTACTGCATTTTCGTCCTAAAGTAGTTCAAATTGGGTGACTACAACATATTCAGCTATCCAAAGTTCACTTTAAAACTGTTACAGGGTTTATAAATAAAAAGGATAATGATAAATGAATATTTTCTTACAAAATGGACATAGGAAATGCTTAGGTAATCTTGTAGCGTCGGATCTTTGATATTGTAACATCCTGATTTTTAAAAAAAAATATCTATCTGTTTCTAAAACCATCTTTTTATTTTTGCTTATTTTTTTTGTTTTAAGCTGTTAGCAGCATATTTTAAGTCCTCGAAAGTATCTTGGTCCGATTTGTTTTTAATTGTTTTGTTTAATTTGCCTGGGTGGTTCAATATAACTCATTATTTTTAATGTTTATGATAATTTCCGGCATTCCTTATATATGACTGTCACTTTGTTTTAGCTAAAAAGTTCGTAATACTTTTTAATCTATGTCTGAGAAGCCAAGCCAATTTTATAATCTTGTCATATTTAGCATTAAAAATTAAGGCAATTTTATATAAGGTTGAATATGCCTAATATTTTTACTTTTTGAGATATTTCCTTTTAAACAAATGTCACAAATAATATGCGCTTGCAATACACTTTCAGTTAGTGTAAGGTGGCTATGACGGAGTTTGAACAAAACAAATGCTGAAGTGCTGCCACTATGATTTATTTCATAGTTGACCATAATCTTGCCGATACGCTTATGAAGATCCAAAGATTATGTATGCATTATTTAAACAAAATAAGACCAATGAGCGATAACGTTGGTGAATTATTTTTTTTAATGAGCGATCAATAAAAAATTAATAGCTAACAAAGGATAATAATTTTTGTAACAGTTGTGGCTCTTTGAGCAATACAAGCAGTATTCGGTTTAAATCGTCAGGGGTCTCTGCAAAATGCAACAAAATATTAAGTTGCTCTTCATTATTCAAAATATGATCACGTCTATCTCTCTCTTTCTTCAAAGTGCCATATATTATAAAGTGTTGGTAAATCCTGTCGAAGATCTTTTTTCTGGGTGCCTTCTTAAGGGAAATTTTCTAATATAATCTCTAAGAGCCATGGTCCGGTTTTTATTGTACGATATATTGTGATAAAGATAATGCGCAAGCAGCATTCTAGCACTCGTTTGTTTAAACGCCGTCATAGCCACCTTACACTAACTGAACTTATATGACAACAGCATATTATTTTTGACAAATTTTTAAAAGCAAATATTTCAAAAAGTAAAAATATTAGGCATATACAACTATTTATAAAATTGCCTTAATTTTTGATGCTAAATATGACAAGATTATAAAAATAGGTAGTTTCCACTTAAAGAAAAAGTTTTTTGCCAATTTATTAATTTCATTTTCAGTCTTATTTTTCACGTACCCTCTGTACTTATGTATCGAAATTTATTATGAAATCTGTTATTCGAGTCCTTCGTCTACAACAAAACTTACTCAAGTGAAACAATAGATGCTTCCGAATGAAGAAATTGGCAGGTATTGTAAGTCTTGCAAACGTCATTTTTCGAAAAAAAAAATAATTCAGAAACGGTTAGGCTTAGATATAGGACATTATACACAAAATATGTCTAGTATTTTGTATAGAATTCAAAAATGAAGCAATACAGCATGCGTTCCATTTAAAATAAGAAAGTTGATACTCGGCCACGGAAAATGAAACACCCTGTATATACAACATTAAAACAAATTGAAAGTTTGTAATACCCCAACTAACTTTTGGCTCCATTTCCAATAGTTTCTGAGATGCTCAAGATAAACGGCCCATCTTATACAACGCTTATATTGTGTTAGATTTTGAGTTTCGTGATGTAATTATCACATCCAATGCCTCTATTTTAATTTGTTCTGCAAGCTAGAGTCTGTTGATAGATATAAGAAAGTGACTAACTGATACGAATTAAGGGAAGACCCGGGCAAGCTGTAAGAATGAAATATGGCCGAACAGGTCCGTACTTTGCTTAGAATTTAATTATTATTAAATTAAATCTAAAATAAAATTACAAATATTATTTTTATTACCTACTTAAATTACTTAAAATTATTCACATAATATATCAGTATCACTATCGCTATCACCGTCTGTTCTAATTATTATTTGTTCTACATTATTTGCCATATGGATAAACGATTCTTCTGCCTTTTCTATATGTTTAACAGAATTTGCCCAACTTTGTGGAGGGATGTTAAAAACTTCGGTTTCTATAAGTTTGAGGACATTGGAGTTAACACGGGGGAAACATTGTTACGACGAATGCCAGATTTCAGTTGGTGCCAAACATGTTCAATGGGATTAAATATACAGTGGTAAGGTGGAAGCCTTAAAACTGTATGCCCTAGATTTTTTGCATCACAGACTAGCTAGCTTCAAGCTTTGTAGAACCTCAATTAATTGCTTTTTGGTATAATCTTACATGCAGTTTTGGATTGTTGCTTTTGTGTCACATGAGGAAGGGGTTTTAGTCAACTCTCTACTGTGATAACTTGCATTGTCCATTACAATGACGCTATTAGGAGGAATGTTTGTTTTAAACCAACTTTCAAATAAACCAGCGGTGGAGTCTTCATGTTCAAGGGATTAAATATACAGTGGTGAGGTAAAACTGTATGCCCTAGACTTTTTGCATAATTATCACAGACGTATTCTTTTTGTAGGTTCAAGCTTTGTAGAACCTCAATTAATTGCTTTTTGGTATAATCTTAGTGAAAATAAATGTCGTTATTATACATGTAGTTTGCTTTTGTGTCACATGAGAAAGGGGTTTTAGTCAACTATTTACTGTGATAACTTGCATTGTCCATTACAATTACGTTATTAAGGGGAATCTTTGGAACTAGTTTGTTTTTAAACCAACTTTCAAATAAATCAGCGGTGGTGTCTTCATGGTAATCCAGAGAAGAATCGTTAATATTTTTCGCAGACAGAGAAAGTCCATTTGGAATTCAACCATCTTTAGAGCCAGCATGCAAAATAGTTATTCTTTTACCTCTTTTAGATGGCGCGTTAGGTTTACACTTATCAGTTGAGTCCACCCAATCCTTTTCCGGGGTATCATAAGTGTCGAACCAGGTTTCATCCAAGTAAATAATTGGCCTTTGCTCTTCTCTGTAAATCCTAATTTTTTCTAGATATTTCAGTAGCCATTTCAGAATTCTAAAAGATTCCATTAAAACTTGCCTTTTATCAATTTTTTTGAATCTAAAACCCATGTGTTGAATACACTTCCATAAGGTAGTTCTCCCACATTTAACACCGGTTCAAGCCTCCTGATTAAGCTATCTAATGTAGGCACGCTTTGTTCCTCGTACAACTAGTAAATTTTACGCCGTATTATATCTTGATCACTTTCATCTACACTCGAGAAAATATCACCATCGCTTCTTTTTTTCCTCGCTGAAATGGGATTTTCTTCTAAAGATGCTTGCTTGCTGGCACCACGTGCAATGAGAGTCAAATAAACATAGTTTATAACTTCCTTAGTCTCAATAGAATAGTGTTTTCTACATTTGGGCGGGAGCATCTCCTGAGATACACTAGACTCCCACATATTTTGCATAATTCGCACACGATTCAACACACGCTGTATTACACACGAAATAAGAATGATTACTAATAAACTTAAACTAAGTAGTATACCAAACCAAAGAATATTAAACACAAGTACGTATAAAATTATTTTCTATTACGGACCACAATTTTACCCGAATTTAAATTCCGAAACTTTAGGTAATAATCTTGTTGCGTTGTATGATAATCACCACCCTTGGATAATCCCGTTCAAAAGCAATTGGTCACTTTCTTATATCTATGAACAGACCATACCTGTTGGTTGGGCTTCATGCCTGTTACGTAAGTCAAATTTATTTGTTTCTTTATGAAGAACCTCCAATGGACGGTTGCTCCAGAACAAGAACAAAGTTAATGTCCATAATTGAAAATAATATGGTAAGAACACATCTTAAAGTTTCATTTTCGGGCCCTAAAGGATGCGTGCGTGGAAAGCGATATTTAAATTCCCTCAAATGCTCTATATATATCACACGCGGGAATATAACGCGAAGCGGGTATACAATTTGTTTGCTTTATCCTTCAAAGGTATTGCGGTAAACTTATCGGAAGCCGGGGTCTCATCTCGATTAAATATATTAGAGAATAAGTAATCAGTCCGGCCGTCGAAGGAAGAGGCAGCGAAAGCAATTTTCTTTCTAGTTCGCGGGCGAAGAAAATTCGACGCCGTCTCTTTTTATCCGCAACGACGGCAGACATTCACGTTCTCTCTCGCTTAGATTGCAGAAGGATCGAGGTAATCTGCTGCAAAGTGATCCGATAACAAGGGTGCCTGACATATGGCTACACACGCTGTTCCAAGGATGTGTGATATAAACAAACATCGCTCTTTGCATATCCTATAAGAGGCCCCGGCATCCTTTGTAATAGGGATTTTTCTTTTCGGGAGAGAGGGGTAGTTACCCGGACCCATTATGACATAATAAGATATCGTGGGTATTACTACGCGGTCTTTTACGACACGTACGTCACCGTTTCGTTCGCTTTTTATGCAGATTACGTCAGGTTATTTGTCAGAAAATTTGTTTGCCGCGCTAGGAAATTAATTAACTTTTATGATAGTGATAAATGTTTGGCCCGGGTGGGGTACATGAACGGCAAAAAGTAAACGGTACGGCCATTGGTAGTGGTCGACAGCTCGGCGGATAGATGTTGGTGTCGTTCAACCAGTCTTGGCAAAATAAAAGAACTAGTTTTTGTCTACCCTTATTAATTGCCAACGCCAGGGCTTCGCGTACGAGGGCTGCCTTTATATTTCGGGATTTTCTGAAACTAGTTCTGCCATCTGGTGGCTAACGTTTTTATTGGGAAGTTTGATATTTTGACGTCAGGTTTACTCAGGTTTTGGCGGAAGATTGTTGTTTGTGTTTTTTGTGACGTGGACTAACTCAACAACAATGCATCGATGAACTTAATTTGACTTTTGGAGTTAAAGCGCCATCTAGGAAATACTGTTTATCGCTGGTTTTCAGACTTCAGTCGTAGTTTTCTTAAGGATGAATTTCGTGAAGGTCGTCCAAAATCGGTAGTTGTCAAAAAAAACATTGACGCAGTGCGGCAACTGTTTTTTTCTACTCCCGTCTGTAAAATACCTAATTACGCACCGATCTAGCGTGTGGGAAGCGTCACTTTACCACGTTAGTTTCGTTTCCCACGAATCCGAGCCACTTTGGACATTTCCGGGATTTTACCGCACGGATTTGGGAGCAATCGGATGTTTTCGGAGATATTTCCCACGTTTTCAATTTTGACGTTTTTCAATTCTGACGGTCGTGTCAGTGTTGTTTTGCGAAAACGTACCCAAAAACTAACACACGTTCGGTAAACTTTTTAACTCACTCGTTTATTAAAAACTCGCTCCGCTCGTATCAAATAAACTCGTGAGTCAAATGCCGTTTACCGCACGTGTTGCATAATATACTATTGCACAATCGTCATGTGACTTACCATGAGATTGAGATATCTTTGGGCATTAGTGGGACCAGCATACATGCAATTTTACATGAACTCCACACAGTTTGACATCAGCTCAAAAAAAGGCTCGTGTTGATGATGCTAAAAAAATACGATCGCGGTGCTTCCAAATACGTCTATGATATCGTGACAGGTGATGAATCATGGATGTGTGCATATGAACCTGAAAGTAAGCAGCAGTCGACTGTGTGGGTCTTTCAGAATGAGACAAAGCCCACAAAAATTGTTCGTGCGCAAAGTAACCTGTTTTTTTCAGGAAAACTGGCCACGTTGCAACTATTTCTTTGGTGAAAGGTAAAACAGTCAATTCTGAATGTTTGCCGAAAGTCTTCGAAGAAATTGGAAAAACCAATCAGTCTCCAGAACAACAAATGCTAGCTCTTACCGATCAGTGCAAACAAAGAACTTTTTGATAATTAAAAACGTTGATTTGATGAGCCATCCACCATATAGTCCTGATTTAGCACCTAATTACTTCTTTTTATTCCCATACATTAAAAATAAATTACGCGGGCAACGATTTTTGACACCAGAAGAAGCGATTGATGCGTTTAAAAAACATGTTTTGGAGGTGCCCGACTCGATGTGGGTGTGTGATGATTGGCTTTATCGTATGCAAAAGTGTATTGATCATCGGGGTGAATATTTTGATAAACAATGAAGTCATATTTGTTGGTAGCTTATAGTTTTTTTATTACAAATCCCGAAATATTAAAGGTAGCCTTCTTAGAAATAGGTACTCGATGTGTGTGTGTGTCGTCAATTTAAGATATTTCTATTCTTTATCTCAATAAGTACGACACTGAGGAAAAAAAGTTAAATACAAAAAATGTTTGACCCTAAGTATATAGTGTGTTCCACACCCTTGTGAATTTTTTATTTATGGATCGATTTTGATAAAAAAAAAGGTTAAAAAATACATCAAAACTTTGTTTTGCTTATTTAACAAAAGAGAGAGAAGAGAGAAGTATTATTGCGGATTACATAGAACCCAACTATACCAATTTTTATAATGTACATCATTGTAAAATCTTTGATTACAGTTTTATTTTGCCGGATATATGTCTAAAAAATGCACTAAAACCTTAAGTTTCTTTTTACGCGAACCTAAAGTCATTATCAACTGGGACTAATTTTTGACGTCAAATATCAAGCAGGACTATTAGGGATTTCTTTAAGAATAGTGTCAACCAATTCTTATTCAGGTTGTAGGTTAATTTTGATATTTCTTTTTTGTTGGATATATATATATATATATATATATATATATATATATATATATATATATATATATATATATATATATGTTTAGTTGATGTCTAATCCTCTCTAATCATATTTAACTTTAAGAAAATCGTTAGTGTCTTTCAGTGAAATTCCATTCAGCAAAAAAAGAATTATCAAAATTGAGTCATCAACAAACATTCTACAGCAGTAATGCTCAAGCGAACTTCAGAGAAATTAGTATAGTCAGGTTTTATGTACTCCGAATAAGAATTCGTTTCCAATTTACTTATTAAAAAAATCTCTAATAGTACTCCTCTTTTCTCTCTCTTTTTGAGATAGTCTGAGTTGTCCATCAATTTAAGTTGAAGCAAAGAGCAAAACAAGGTTTTATTGCATTATTCAGGGACTTATCCAAAAAAAAAAAATCAAAATCGAAACATAAACAAAGATTTCGCAACAGTGTACGGTACAGTACGTGGGGCACACTGTATATACTTATTAAAAAAATCTATTTGCTTGATTTTGAGTATTTTTGTGATTACATAGAATACGCCATTTTGATTAGTTTTTGAGAAAAATGAACTTTTTCATTTTTTTTTGCGGAAACACAGGCCTTTGGAACAATATGTTTTTCTACACTTAAAAACTAAAATCGGAAATTTTTATTATGGATCCGTGGAAGTGGATAATATTTAATGCTTTGCCTATCTATGGCGAAAATGCATTATACAGGGTGATCACAAATGACCCTCAAATCATTTTATTTTTTCTAATTTAAAAATCTCAATTTTTAAAATTAGCACTTTTATTGGGTGTGGGGTTTAATTCTGTATCATTTCATATCATATTCTAACCAAGTTTTCAAAAATCAACAAGTAATGCAATAAAATTTCTAAAAAGTGTTGCGTTAGATGAAATTAACGTACTCAAAAAGAATAGACCTGAATTGCTTTGTTTTTTTTTGGGTGGTATATTTTAAAAAATCACATTGTAGTGACAAAAGTGATTAAATTTTAAGTAAGGGACGTTATGTACATCCTTTTTTAAGAACATGAAGCATTCCAAAATACGAATTCTAGAAACTATTAGTAAATATTGCGTCTTTTAAAAACCGTTCAACAACTTTAAGTGTAATCTAAATTTAGAAGAATCCTTATTGCTTATATAGATATACTCTAAAGTTAGAGTAGTCCCATAATATTATTGGAAAACCTTTGTGTATAATCGACACAATGACTCAAATAAATGTTATAGCCTCGGATCCTCCGCGTCTGCTAGTTAAAGAATTTTGCCAATCGAGTTAATGGTTATGGAGAAAGACATGATTTTCTGGAAGCCAAACCAAAAAAAAAATCGTTCCATTTTTTTTTTTAATACTTTTTGAAACTTGATTGCCCCCAATGTGTGTTACTTCTCTGCTAAATTTGAAGTCGGTATCTGCAAATTTAGGACACTTAACGTATTTCTTATATAGCACGGAATATCGGGAACATCCTTAACAATAAATAAAAATCTTAAATACAACAGTTTTAGCTGTCTGTACGGGCTATATCGCCATGTAAAAGAAACTAACATCTGAGACACAGTCTTTTAGTTATATCCGATTTTCAATATTAATGGGGCCCATTTTTTATTTTTCCAGATTTTTAATATGCGCTCACCCTGTACATTCTTGAAAAGTTATCAATAATAAAAGTTTACGGAGCCAAATCTTGTGCGTCTTTTCGTTCAAGAATTTTTTCTGTTGCATAAACGGTTTTTGAGGAATGATTTTTTTATTAGACCCTTACAAACGCGATTTTTATATTTTTTAAATACTTCCCGTCCCCCCAAATAACCAAATTTCAATAGTTTCCGTTAAGAGACCAAACGCTATTTGCTTGCCAAATTTAAAGTCCATAGCTGCAAATTTCGGACACTTAGCGTGTTTCATAGAAACTTCCAAAAAGCAATGGAAAATCGAAAAAAGGGAAGTTTGAGCGCAGCCATTTTTACATATCTTACGCATCTCATGAACTGTAAAACAAGAGCAAAATTTGCAGCGTGTTGCTCAAACCGTTCGGAAGTTATGGTCGAAAAACCGTGAGGCAGACAACGCAGAACTGACAGACAAAAAAAATTTTTTTTTGGGATGTATAATTCATTTCTTTTTTGTAGGCTCGAGCTCATCACCGGAATGTGGTTAAGCCAACGTTAACGTCTGAATAAAATTTAATTATTAGCCTCCCCCGTATACGTATTCCGTGTCAGCAAACACGTTTGCAACTTTTAAACAAATTTGAAATTTTTACGCATTATATACACCTGATGACACGTATTAAGGGCGACGACAACTCATTTTTCATTTTTGACACGATTCACGCCGCCACACCTCTATGCGGGCGCCATTTTTGCCGCAATAAAATTAAAAACGTTCCGATGCACAAAACGTTTTCCCGCCTGATCGGTGCCGAATTGGCCCTGTCGTTTGAAACAATTTACAGAGAAACGCCAAGTTAAGAGTAATTAGGTAAGGTAATCGTGTGGGGCGCTGAGATTTGGTTCAGTAGTGCCTATTAGCAGCAAACGTTGGGTTGTGACGGACTTTGGGGTGTCCATTGGCGTGCCAAAATCCTTTTCAAAATTATATAATACGTTATTTATTACTTTTATCATTACAATTAGCATGTTGAAATACACATACACGATAAACATTTTGTTTTTTTTTTAAGGGAAGGGGACGGATGTCTCGAAATTGGGTTTATTCGAAAAGCAGTTTAATTATTTTTAAATTGTTTAAATTTTTAGAGGTAGTCGAATTTATTTATTTATTATTTATTATAATTATTAAAATTAATTGTATTCTTCCCTGATTTCATGATATTTTATTATAACTTAGCGTAAAATTGGATAATTGATATATTTATTTAATGTCAATCATCTTGCCATATTATTTACTGACGTACCATATGAATTGTTAATAAGATTTTTTCTTTCTTTATTATTATAATTTTTTAAAATTATTGTTAAATAAATATAATACAATATATAAATATATAAATATAATATAATAAATAATAATAAATAATATATTATAAGTATCCTGGCATTATAATAAGTCACGAACTCAGAAGTAATCTATGGAAAAAACCAACAGATCATACACAAGGGTAATACACTCAATTAGCACAATTAAATATCGACAGGACTAAAGATTCACATAATTTCTTGCTAGTTAGCAATTTATCAAAGTAATTATTTTGAATAAACAATTGTACGTTATAAAAACATATTATTTATTATTAATGATAATATGATTTTTGGTTGAGTAGAATCAAAAAAATGCATGTAAATCTTCTAAATTTGCGTCAAAAGATGCTAAGCAACCACATTGAGTTTAAATGTTTCTAAATGTAGGGGAGGGTGGGACAAAAATTAACCAAAACTTTTTTTTTTGTTTTTTCTTCTAATAATTATAATTTTTTTAGAAGCTTCGCCAAACTTTGGGTAAATTTAGTTAAAGTTAGTCAGAAATAAATCGACTTGATGGTGAAAAGCCACAAAAATAATAAAAAGCTTAAGTGGGCCGCTTTGTCCCACCCTCCCATATAAATTAAAGTTTTCTTGATTCTAAAAAATAAATAAATAATTTAAAAATGTCTCAGCAGTCCTGGCGCACTGAAAAAGTACTAAATATGTTTATCGTACATCAAAAAATTTGTGGAATTTAATTTTGTTCCCTACGCCATTGATCGAACATGCATTGGCCTTTTCAGGGGTTCAGATTGTTGTGGAAATTGAGGGTGCGTCAAGTGAGCTGTTGTAGCGAATGTTAACTGACATTTGACGTACTAGATTTGCTCGTCGCGGAAAACTAATGTTTTGTGTGTACCGACCTATGACTAAGTGTCAGCCGAGGGGTAGTTTGAGTTTGCTTTTCGATTTAAGTTGCCTAAGATACGCTTCGGGGGTCTTCCCTTTTTTTTTCAGCTTTAAAAAATTAAACTAAACAATTTTTTTTACCGAAATACCAAATAAATATGTCTCAAATATTTTTAGTAGTCAATTAAATTACTGAAAGCTTAGCTCGACAGAATTAAGCGTCCCTTAAAACTAAATCTAATGCGCATTTTTCTGTAGTAAATAAATCATATAAGAGTACTTTGTAAAAAATGAAGATGGTCTACAATCTAAGGCCTCAAAATGTTGCTTCCTTTATTCACTATATTAGACATGTATTTTGCAATACAATGTTAATAGGGGAGAAGACAAGACAAGACCCACTTTCAAAATTAACGAAAATCTGTTTTTTTTGTACATTTTTAGCCCTTTGCGTTACTTAAAAATTCTAAAAAAGCTATTCCATATTATTATAACCGAATCATAATTAATTTATTGAAAGTGTTATTTTTTGGATAATTCTATGGATTTAGCTTAAAGTCAGAGCTTTCGAAAATCTTAAAAATAGTTACTAATCAGTAACGTTTTTTTAATTAAATACCTTTTAATAAAAATAAAAAAGCTTGGCCAAAATTTGGGTAAATTTAGTTAAAGTTAGTAAAATAAATTGACTTGATGGTTAGAAGCCACAAAAAATTATAAAAAACTTTTCCTGTTAGTGTAGTTCTTTCTGATTGCTGATACTGTGCTGATAGTGTCTATGGGTGTTTAGCATATTTATAATAGAAATTTTATTATCTCTAAGTAATAAATATTGTTATATTGTAATTTGAATTAAATTGCGCTTTGTTTCAGGTATTGTGTTGGGTTTTAGTCACGACGCTGGTGAAAACTGCACCGTTAATTGTTAAGGTAACATAAATTGTTGAAAAATGGAAAACATAACAGAAATTTGCTGATTTTTTGTATAATTTATTTTAGTAACAAACGCTAGTTGTCACGTTTCGAGACCTCCGGTTTTTGTAGCTTAAACACGAACTGTTACTTTAGCATTGAATTGAATGAACGCGATACTCCACAATCAATGATAAAATTTACTTGGTTCTACGTCTTAACATTGCATTTTTCAAATTACCACGTAAAAAGATTAGATTCATAATAAAAGTTTTGCTTTTTACAAAACTTCTGGATTCCTTCTGCGTCGGTTTTTGCTTAGTCCAAATTGCTGACGTTTTGCCAATCATCCTGTTGGCTTCTTCAGAGCTCAACTTGACAGTCAAGCTCTGAAGAAGCCAACAGGATGATTGGCGAAACATCGCTATTTCGACTAAGCAAAAACCGACGCAGGAGGAATCCAGAAGTTTTGTAAAAAGTATTACAGTAGCCTGTGGAAGTTTCTTTGAAAAATTAATAAAAGCTTACTATTGTACCATGAAAGATCTTGTGGCTCTTTACTTTTTACACCTTTAAAAAGAAGAAAACAAGTTTTTAGATAAAAATAAATCGTTCAAATCGCCCTGAAGAATCCAAAAAGACGCAAAAAGGGCACAATCACAAACACCTCGTACATATTAGCAAATTATAAAAGTTTGGCGTTAATACAACAATTGCAGTTGAGAGCGTAGTGCGCAAACATTCCCGCCGTTTTAAATATCTGGAATGCAAAAATGGCCGTCATTAAAACTTGCGCGTTAAAAAGCGCAACCGAAAGTTGCGAGATAAAGCCGTTTTTTATCACTAAATTGGCCATTTTTTCTCGCTAAAGGGCGCCAAAAATGGGGTGATAAGCTTGCTTAGACGTCCATCTGTTTCGAATGGCGTAACCCTCGCAATCCGAACAAAAATGTCACGGCAAACGGCGAAACGGCTCAGTGTTTCTGCTCTTCTTTTTATGGTCAAAAATCTCCTCTTAGATCTCTGATGAAATTAAATGCCGAGTTTTAATGTTCATTGGGTGGAAAAAGTAAAAAGTCTGTATCGTCTCCCTCAGCTCTCGGGACTTGCGGCTCCGCTCGTTTACGCCAGTGGCGTCTCGAGGTGTTGGTTAAATTGATACTTATTAATTATTTTACGGTTATAGAGTTATAGAGTTTAGAGCTCTATTAGAACAAGAAAAATAAGGTAAATTATAGAATAACGCGATTAAGATTTACCAGTGAAGAAAAAAATTATATCGACGACCATAAAGTCAGCGGCTGTTTTTCCGTTTTTTTTTTGAGGAAAACAGACGCGTAGATTGCTATTTAGCTTAGCTTATAGTGCAAAGCATCAATCGATAAAAATATGTATATTAATCGTTAAACTTCTGAATTTTGATTGGATTGACACGTGCCAAACATGCAAATATTTTTGTTTTAGTATTAGTATAACACGGAATCAAATCTACCGATGTCAGCTTAAAACTCCTCTTCCTGGGTCGAATACATTGTAACTTCCGCTTCTTGCACCATCTTGGAAAGTAATTTATTTATAATTTTAAACTTTCTTTGTTATTAAGAAACTATTGTCGGATATCCAATATTATCTATCTGAAACTTTTATAAACTTCTCTGCATTATGCAAATCTGCTGATATCGGCTTAAAATTTCTCTTCCTTGGTCAAAAGCATTGTAACTTCCTCTTCGTGTACCATATTGGAAAGTATTTTATTTTAATTTTAAACTCTGATTGTTATTAAGAAAAATTGTCCACGATTAAAAACTATTGTCAGATATCCAATATTATCCATCTGACAGTTTTAGGGATCATGTTTAAAACTGAATTATAATGCCAAAAATTATATTTTCATGTTGAATGCCTAATATTGTCATGGATACTTGGCAATAGTTCTCACGTTAACAAAAAATTGCATAAAATTCAAATTTTTCGTCAAACTAGAATACGGGGCAACAAATTTTACATCTAAAAAAAATAGATAGTGCGACTTAATTGGACCTACTGTCTAATTTAGGCAACTATTTATTTTATTTATTATATTATTTTTCTTTTTCTTTTTTTTTCTGTTCTGTTTTACAAATACTTAAGAACAGAGAAATACGTGCGTACGTACGTAAATGTAATAAAGCGCGGGATTTTTGAAAAATAAATATACAAGAGCAAAGACGGTTCGTTTCGGTGCGCCTAGGGATTTTTCTCCGCTTAACTCTCAGCTTGACACCGGGCGTCCGTTGAAAAAGGGAATTTAATTAAGTAAAATTACACTGCTTGTACTTTAATTATGTTAGTATCAGAGTTTTTACTGCAAATCGTCGAGAGGGTGCGCATTCACACCATCGGGTGGCCCTCCGGAGGGGGCGAGGGGACTTGTTCTCCCGTTCGTCTCAGTGATCAAACGTTATCTGTCAAAGGGCCAAACGTTCGCTGGCTGGCATCTTTGTCACGTGACGTAAAAAAAAGGAAAATAGACGGGCACCCCGAACTTTGTAAAATAGTTGAAGCTACATCGGCAATGTCGAAAAATTACATAAACGGTAATTAATTTGCTTCGTTAATTATAATTAATTTAATTAAAAATGGTTCGTGGGTGTGGCCTGAGAAAAATAGATGTGATAAAAAGTGACTTCGGTAATGTCGAAAAATTACATAACCGACATAAATTACATAAAATTATATATTCATTAATAATTAATATATTCTATTAATTACTATTAGCTTTCGCATTTCGCATCGACTTATGAATTGACTTGATATTGAAAAGATTTTGGTATTGGTTAGTGTTGGCTGGCCAGTTTTGGTTAGTTTAGTTAGTTGAAATATTGATTTAGAATTAAACGATTTATTAAAATATTTTCGTTTGCTACCTCAGCCAATATGTCAACGAAATAAGCAATCAAAACTAACCAAAACTAACTAGAACTCTAATCAAAACTAACAAAAATTAACCGAAATAGAAGTCTTAATTGTCAGCAGTAGAATTTTCGCCAATCAAAAATTCAAAAGAGTTCACAAGCTTGAAGATCCTAAAACTTCGGACTTGTGAATTGACTTGATTTTGAGAAGATTTTGGTATTGCTTAGTGTTGGTCTGTTTTGGTTAGTTGATTTAGAATTAAAGGATTTCTTAAAATATTTTCATTCGCTACTTGAGTCAATATGTCAACAAAAAAAACAATCAATATTAATCAAAACTAACTAAAACTCTAATAAAAACTAAGAAAAACTAACCAAAATGGAAATCTTAGTTGTCAGCATTAAAATTTTCACCAATCAAAAATTCAAGAGAGTTCACAAGCTTGACGATAGCATCCGAACGTGTGACTTGACTTGATTTTGGTGTTGATTAGTTTTGGCTAATTTGGGTTATTGTTGGTAATATGTCTACGAAAAATCCAATAAAAACTAACCAAAACTAACCAAAAGTCTAACTATACCTAACAAAAATCTTAATTGTCAGCAGTAGAAATTTTACCAATCATAAATTGAAGTCAATGTACAATTCTAGGGCAAAGTCAATTGTATCAACGCCCATAAAATTAAAATAAGTATTGTAATAATAGTTTCTAATACCAATTTTTATGAATTCAAAATACTTTCCCTACATTTTAAATATATACGTGCACATGTGGTTTATATGGAAATTAAATTTTCGGTAAAATCCCCAATCCAACATTGGAGTGCGAGGTTCCCATTGGCCTAGCCGATATAAATTCTCAATGGGTTTAAATGTCCGCATAAAAAGGTTTTTTCTAAAACACGGACCATGAGAATGGACCAAAAATAATAGCTTGATGGTCTAATACCTTCGCAATACTTTCATTATTGACGTCGGCAAATTTGAAAGAAATTACTACAGTTAGTTTTTGTTTATGTAGTCTATAATAATATTATTAAAATTTAGGTGTATTTAGTATTTCATTTTCAAAAGGCAATAACGAAATAATTCCGACTTATTTTTCTTAGAATATTTTTCTACAGTTTGCGTGATGGTCATGCATGGCAATGCCATGCAGGTGTGCTTTCCATTAGGGAATTTGGGCGTTCTGGTTTTGCTTTTATTCCAACGATTGCAAATGGCGGTGGTTGCTGATTAGATTCTCAACGATTTGGTGGTTGAATTTCAATTTATTCTTAATTATTCCAATTCGCGATTGAAAACCAAAACTTCAAGACTTTTACGACGTCCTTTTCTTTAAAAACTTCATCTCAGTTTGAATCTAAAAATATTAATTAACGAAAGACTTACCGTGATCGAATAGAAATGTGGATTTGGCTAATGCGTGGGCTGCAGGGGGCAGACCAGGAACCGAAAAAGTATACGCCCCGTTGCTGGCAAAACTTCCACCGAATAAAGGGCCTACTGAAACAAAAAGGCAAAATTCAATATTGAAGATTATACCTGCGCCTGAGACTACTACCGGCTGTTCATTTCGAAACTTACTCTTACTCTAATTACAAATCCTAAAGCGCCCTGGCTTATTAATATTAAATCAAATTTAAAAAAATAGGGGATATAACTCATTGGAGCAATTATAAACCTTATGTAAATTTCTTTTATCGACACTAAGAAAGGAAAACAGATTTATATTAATTGAGGTTCTTCAAAAAATAAAAAGCTTTGTTTATTCAAGGATTTCAATATTTTTCATACACATATGCAGTTTTCAGGTGAGTTCTTTAGGGTTCTTTAAATATGGGATTCAAATAAACCGTAAAGAGAGATTAAATACTATTAATAATATAATTCCTTCAAATGCCAGAATGACAAATTTAAACTATATTTTATATTCACTAAGGATTGACCAAAAATTGCAACTTTGGCCACACAGATACCGTTCAATTTATATGCAATAAATTTATTTTATGAACCACATAACAAAATTAATGGGAACAATACTAATAATAAAACACAAATGATAATTAATCTGGACAATAATTATTAGATAACTAAAAACTAGATCCAACAAATAAACAATGGAAAATTTTTAGAAAATTAAACTATTCAACCGCTTTGCAAAAAAGTCATACAGAATATATTTTCAATGAATGGCACGAATTTATTCGATAAAACTAAAATTCTTGCATGTAATCATGTAATCACCCATATGGGAATCCGAGACGGTGTTTATGCCTCTCATTTAGCTCGGCCCCCCTCCAGCAATATATAAGTAGGTACAGAATAAAATGCGAGTCAGTTTCAGTCAAGCTCTGAAGAAGCCAACAGGATGATTGGCGATAAATCAGCAAGTTTGACTCAGCAAAAATCGACGCAGGAGGAATCCAGAAGTTTTGTAATAGTTAACATTCTAGCTAAAGCTAAAAAAGCATCTATCTATTAAAAAGAAAATGAAGTGCGTTAATGTTGTTGTATTTTTTTTCAATTTGAGTAATATATTTAATGTAACACGTCGTAAACTTTTGAGGAATATTCAAGATGGAAATTACATTGTGCTTGCACCATAAAGGGAGAACGCAGGATATATTAGAGAACTGATGAAATTCGAGTATCAAATTAAAAATCTATGAGCAGCGTTATATGAAAATCATATTTCGATGTTGTGGTATTCTCGGCTTAAAATTTTATCTTAAATTCCTGTAACAAACCCAAATTTCAAAAGAATTTCAGAAATTTATGATTAAATTGTGTTACTAGGTAGCTGATTTTTATTAATTAATATTTTCCTTTACTTTTTGAACCGCCATAAAAGCTTGGCTCCTACGCATAGGATCTCTGGATACATGGACACATATTCTAGACTGATCAAATTCGAAAGGTTCTGTGAAATTTAACACAATTCTAAAAAAAATAATAAAACCAATATTCCTAACTAAAGTTTGGTAAGTATAACTAGATCCGTCAAGTCTGTATCAAGATTATAGACAAAGTATCCTTCGTATTTCAATACGATGAAGGTAAACGTATATTAGAAGCAGATAGACTGATTATAAAGGGATAATATAATGAGCAATAAAACACGGATGAGTGATCACGAAAAGGCTTTGATACGTCTGTTAAGTTATGCGGTCTAATATGGCATGTAGGTTTGCCCGAACCACTTGGAGCTATTAAAATTAATCGTTAATCGCGAAAGCTGCGGTTAGACTCGTTGGTAGCTAGCAGCAAAAAGGATCTCCATAACACACGTTTCGTTGTGTATACAGCATATCTCAATCCATTGCAAGAAACCTGCCATTTTAATAAACGTAATAACGAGAATAAAACAAGCGGCTCGCCTTGTTTGGTATCGTTGCCTCGTAAAGTAGTTCCTAATAAGTCCAAGCAGCCTTTACATGTAATTTGTTGGGTTGTGACAAATTTAACTGTGTACTAGTTGTCTTTAAACCAGTTTGGTGTGCAAAATGGAAACACCATCCTAAGATGCGCGCCATTTAATTTTTTTGCTTTATACGGGTGGTAAGTATTTTTTGGCGATTTTGCGATTGCTTCGATTGTGAATATGAGCAGTTTTAAAATAGAATCTCAAAATCCAAAGTGTTTGATAAAATGTTATTAAGTTCTTTACATAAATTCTAAATTACTAGAAAATTGTAAAGAACTTTTTACTGGGACATAGAGTCCTCTATCACCCATTACAATTTGAACCATCGTCAGTATCGTTAGTGAATTGTCTTCAACTTCATTTGCAACCAAATCGAAATTTAAAAAAAATAACGGTCCAAAAATTAATGGAATTGCACAACTCCTTCGGAGAAAAAAAATGGCCACTTCCTTTTACCAACGTCTACACGAGCTTCCCTCTATCTAGCTAGGTATCTAGCTCATTGGAAAGGTGTATGATTTTTCTAAATCGACTCAATCGTTTCTTTTTTTCTGTAAGTTAGCCATTAACAACAATGCCAAATGTAAAATGAACACATATCATCGTCAGATGGAATTTGTATTTTTTAAAGTTGTTGAGAGGTAAGTTTCAAAAGCTAACTAACCAAAATTTATAGGGCGTTATAAAGTCGACCTAGAAAGCGGAATAGCAAAGTTATTGCAAGGAACGGATCATTTTTGTGAGTCCTAAGTTCTTAATTTTAATGTTCTAAATGAATTTGTCAACAATGAACGATTGATATATGTCAATAATATAATTATAATGAAATAAGAAAATAAATGAATATATATATATATATATATATATATATATATATATATATATATATATATATATATATATATATATATATATATATATATATATATATATATATATATATATATATGCAACGAGCGAGCGGATGATATCCCGGAATAGTGTCATCACATTTTTCCATCCGTGAATCAATACGTGAGAATATATATATATATATATATATATATATATATATTTTAGTTAATTGGGGTATCGGTCCTGATCAGGACCGATACCCCAATTAACTAAAATTTGTTGTTCAACTAGCCGGTCACGACTACCGTTTTGTGTATATATATATATATATATATATATATATATATATATATATATATATATATATATATATATATATATATATATATATATATATATATATATATATATATATATATATATATATATATATATATATATATATATATATATATATATATATATATATATGATGACACTATATTCCGGGATATCATCCGTTCGCTCGTTGAACTCCGACTGGAATCCTGCATCCGACTGGAATCCTGCAAATCTTGCATCCGACTGGAATCCTGCAGACGTTTCGCCAAAATCTCACTTGGCATCTTCAATGCTCGCGCTCCGAAAACACTTCGAACACTGTCTTAGTTTTTCATAACACTTGGTGGCTGTAAAGATCTCCTTCCCGTAAAGGTGTATGATATTCTCACGTATTGATTCACGGATGGAAAAATGTGATGACACTATATTCCGGGATATCATCCGTTCGCTCGTTGAACTCCGACTGGAATCCTGCATCCGACTGGAATCCTGCAAATCTTGCATCCGACTGGAATCCTGCAGACGTTTCGCCAAAATCTCACTTGGCATCTTCAATGCTCGCGCTCCGAAAACACTGTTCGAAGTGTTTTCGGAGCGCGAGCATTGAAGATGCCAAGTGAGATTTTGGCGAAACGTCTGCAGGATTCCAGTCGGATGCAAGATTTGCAGGATTCCAGTCGGATGCAGGATTCCAGTCGGAGTTCAACGAGCGAACGGATGATATCCCGGAATATAGTGTCATCACATTTTTCCATCCGTGAATCAATACGTGAGAATATATATATATATATATATATATATATATATATATATATATATATATATATATATATATATATATATATATATATATATATATATATATATATATGATGACACTATCAATACGTGAGAATATATATATATATATATATATATATATATATATATATATATATATATTCTCACGTATTGATTCACGGATGGAAAAATGTGATGACACTATATTCCGGGATATCATCCGTTCGCTCGTTGAACTCCGACTGGAATCCTGCATCCGACTGGAATCCTGCAAATCTTGCATCCGACTGGAATCCTGCAGACGTTTCGCCAAAATCTCACTTGGCATCTTCAATGCTCGCGCTCCGAAAGTGTTCGAAGTGTTTTCGGAGCGCGAGCATTGAAGATGCCAAGTGAGATTTTGGCGAAACGTCTGCAGGATTCCAGTCGGATGCAAGATTTGCAGGATTCCAGTCGGATGCAGGATTCCAGTCGGAGTTCAACGAGCGAACGGATGATATCCCGGAATATAGTGTCATCATATATATATATATATATATATATATATATATATATATATATATATATATATATATATATATATATATATATATATATATATATATATATATATATATATATATATATATATATATACATTTTCTTCTCTTTTTTCCAATAAGATGTTAAGATGTTACAAATAATGCATGGCATGTTGTAAATGCCTCACAAATGGCAAGATAATAGTAGATCAGTTATAATTATCGGTTTAAATTTAATCGAGAGGCATGAGAGTTAGAATTTCTGTTATATACAGGGTTAGTCAATATTCGCGCAACGGCGTTTTATAGTTATTTAAGTTAGTTAAATTAAATCCCAGTTTATTGATTAAATTATTAGTTATCTTCATTTTTGTCATTTCCGCAAAAACGGTTGAATAATTTAGTAGCCTAGGAAAAAAACATAAATCTGGCAACATAGGCGACGTTCACCATCGAAACCAGTCTCGTTAGAAACCCCCGTTTACTAAATTAGGTAAATTTAAGTGGAATAATTCCTGAGATATTTGACTTTTGACTAACCCTGCATATTCATATTATTCATTAATTCTAAACATCGACTTGTATAAATAAATGTTATTATTATTGAACTGAGGTGGCTTTTATTTAATGAAAATTCATTTAACAAAACCTAAATAAGAACTAAAAGTTCAGATTTTCTCGAAATTATATATATTCACATGACAAATGTTTCGACAACACCGTGTCTTTATCAATTATTATTATTATTATTATTATTATTATTATTATTATTGTTAATATTATTATTATTGTTAATAATTATAGTAATAATAATAAGTGAAAATAATTTACCATTAATCAAAAGAACCAGCACTGTAAATTAGGAAGTGAATTTTAAACAAAGAATTGCATGCATATATTCTTAAAATATATTTAAGAAATATAATGACAATTACCCTCTTAAACAATAATCACTAACTTGAACTAATAAGCTAAGTCATAAAATTTAGATTATATACTTATCAAGGAAGGTTATTGTCTATAATCTTTCTCTGAATGAAGCGGCGAAGTCTTGTTTTAAATAATTATATATAATAACGTACAAAAATGATGTGCACGTTTAAAATTCATGCTAATTGCAAGTCGTCGTATAAATGGAATGATCATACTTTTTTAAGCCATATATAAAGTGTATAAAGAAATATTGTACTCGTTGTATTCTGTTTTTTTGTGTCCACATCAAAACAGAGACCGTGAACATAATCGTTGTAATTAAAATGTGACAATACTAAGGTTTCACACAAAAAAAAATATGTCGGCTGTTGTAAAGCATTTCTAGAGACTAAAAATTTTTTGCAATATAATCGCATAAACTATAAACAGTGAGTGTCTTAAGATGGAACCTTGTGGAACTACAAATCAGATAAATTATAATTACAGTGTATAGACTGAAACCTGTCCTCTAAATAGAAACTCATAAGCAGAGAAGCTGTATTATCAAAACCATAATATATATTTTTTGAAATTACTATATTTATTTACCCAAACACATATAAATGTAATACCCCAGTTAACAAAAAAAAAGAGAATTTTTTAAGCAGTGCGTAAAGCACTGGTCCCAAGAATATAAATAATTAATTTATAAAAAGAATAAATAGAAAAAATGGTAAGTATACAACCCATTACTTAGTCTTAGTACTATTATACATTGTAGAGTACCCATATTTAATTTACATTCAAGTGAATTTTTAACTGTTCTCCAAATTTAATATATTTATTTATATTTCTTAAATTTTCTGGAAGCTTATTATAAGTACATGCTGCTTGGAATACTGGATTAGAAAGTCCTTTATTAGTTCTGATATTATAATTGTAAATATCTTTATGTGATCTGGTGACATACATGTGGACGTCTTTATTAACTATAATCTTCATGTTGATAATATGTTAATGCAACAACAACAAGGTTTTCAATATCCAATATCTGAAAAGAAATAATAGCAAAATTATTATAATGGATCTTGTGGATACCATCAAATCTTGGAATAGAAAAACGTGAATCACCCTTTGATACAATTAACATTGCCAGTAAGCCAACACTGTAAAACTGACTTAAAAGTAGGATAGTTATTAACTAAAGAATTAAACATAAATAGAGGAATCAGACAAGGATATTAAATTAAAAGTAAGTTTAAGCTCGATATACCAGTTGGGAGAAGAAGCAGAGGAGGAAAGAATGCTGGACATCTTCGTCAGGAGGGACTAAACAGGCAATACCGAGCCATATGGGAAACCGTGTTGAAAAAAGCAGAAGAATTTAAACTGATTTTTTTTTCGAAGAAACTGCCACGGTCCACTATAATACTTTTTACAAAACTTCTGGATTCCTCCTGCGTCGGTTTTTGTTGACTCGAACTAGCTAACGTTTCGCCAATCATCCTGCTGGTTTCTTCAGAGCTTGACTGAAACTGAACACCTTACCTCTGCTCTTCTCTCTAATAATTTCCACATTAAAGATATTAAGCGTTCCATCTAAAAATATACTTCACCACAACCTTCCAATAGTATTGAGACCGAAAGCACTCCTACACTTGCCATTGTGGTCCTTCCTTACACTTCAAACGTCATTGACCACATATCAAAAGTTCTAAAGAAATATAACCAAAACCAGATTTACCAGTTGTCCAATACCATTTGAGATGCCAGGAGTTTACAGCCAGACGAAAAATATCAACTGGGCTCAAAGAACAAAAGAGCCGTAAGACTAAGACAAATAAACTCATGAGCAGTTGCCGAACACAATCACGAAACCGGATGTAAAATTTTATTCGATAAAATTAAAATTATATATATATATATATATATATATATATATATATATATATATATATATATATATATATATATATATATATATATATATATATATATATATATATATATATATATATATATATATATATATATATATATATATATATAATATAGGAGTGTACTTGCAAGTTCTACAGCCTGCGGAAGTTTGTTTTCAAAAAAAGGGTAAATTTTTTATACACCATTGTACAAGTTGTTTCGTTCTCTGCAAAGTCGATTTCTACTGTTTTTTTTTCTTTAAATGTAAGGTTCAGTAACTGGAAATTGGAAAATGTAACCTTTAAGGGTGGTTGTCCCAAACGAAACGTTTTTTATGAATCATTAGATAAGTTGAATTAGATTGCGTTAAATGTTGGTGGCCTATTAGGGTCAACAAATATATATAAAATATAGAAAATAAACCAACACAATAGATAGATTTCATGAGCCCATTCATTTTCAAAATAATAATGGATAACATTTTGGTAATTCAGCTGCTTTGTGAGAAGCCTAGCTCTTAAACATAGGAAGTATCAAATATTTAAACAGCATAAACAAAGGCAGGATATATAAAAGGGCACTTCGACCTATTTTACATTATAAAGCAATGAATTGAAAAAATCAGTATGAAATGGAGCTCTTGGAAAAAAGTGGACGTGAGAAAATAGGTGAGAATAGGAAGAAAATTGTGGAATAAAAAGTAAATAACATGCTGCCAAAAACAGCAAACTAAAGAAGATCCAGAGAAAGACCGCCGAGATGGTGGAAAGAATGCTGGACATCATCAGCTAAGATGGGCGATAGTCTGTCATATGGGACACCGTATCGAAAATACGAAAAAAATAGACTGAACTTGTTATTTTGCATATATTTTAAAGATGACACATTTTAAAAATTAATATTTCTGTTGATGCCATCTTGCTGTGTGAACTTACAAGTTCTACAGCGTGGAGAAGATCGTTTTCAAAAACATTTTCAACATTTTATGTACCATTTCAAAAGCTATTTCGTTCATTTTGTTAGTGTCAAGTTCAAATAAAACTTCAAATTGGAAAATGTAGCTTTTTAGGTGTGGTTGTCCCATACGAAACGTTTTTTAAGCATTACTACATAAGCCGAATTAGATGGAGTTAAATTGTGGTGGCCTATTTGGGTTAGATTTGTCTTGAGGGATATACGACTGGATGAAATATGAATTCCGGACGTTTGAGAACAACCCGCACTGTATACTAGCGAGATATTCGCGTTACGTGTTTATAAAACGCGAATTTGAAAAGAAAAAAACTAAACCTTAACGGAATCCGGCAAAATTTCGCATGGCGACTTAAATACAAAATAATCCACTCCAGTTCGCGGTTTCGTGACCCCACAAGCGGATTCCGCAAAATCGTTTGAGATTTCCTGCGGATGGGTTCCGTGCCACAAAGAGCCATCCACGGTAGTGGGAAAATGTCGGCATTTTGAAAACAATCCGAACATAAATAAGTTGTCTGCGGTACCGGAATGCGGCGCAGCAGCGGCAGCGGCAGCGGCAGCGGCTGGAGGATCTTCGCCCGCCCCTCGCTTGCTGCTTGTCGTTACAAGCGGACACGTTCGTTCGGACCCATACGGGCATAAGTCACGTGCATACAATTTAAACACAATCGGAAATAATATAGTCACCTTTTTCGACGGTCGAGGGTACTGCGGAAAATGTTTGCCGCGATAAATCGCGCATCGCACAACCGGAAAACTATAATCATTATGTGGTGAATCATTATGGCGTTTTAACTCAAGAGTTTGGTTTTTATACAAAATTAAGATTTATTGGGACTACAGATTTAACAATATTGCTTTCGAAAAATCGTCACTGAACGGGTCAAGTTCGTAGCCCGTAGCGCGAAGCAGCTTTTAATTATAAAAGGGAAAGAACTTCGCGGTTTCGTGTGGTAAAGGGACTCATTGTTTTTCTATCGTGCTAATGCGGACCATTATATGGAACTTTCGCAAAATCGATGTAATTTAATTGTGCATGCACCCAGTATAAAATGTCCTTCACATCTCGTCGAACTTCAAAGTTACAGCAAACATCGGTAAATATTAAAATTTGCACAAATAATGGCGTTGTCGGATGATATTTTTCCAAATATCTCGCGCCCCATATAATTGACAAAACCTCTCTCACGACACGGATTACGATACTGTTCAAATAAAATTATTCCATCTTTACGGTTTTTCATTTATCGCCAATAATTTATCCATAAAAACGGAAATTTTTAGGATATTTTACATTTTTTGACCATAAACGACACACCCTGTATATGCTTCAATCATTGTTCGGAGTAGAGGTTATAGCCCTGGATTTTCCACGTTTCCTGGTTGAAGAATTTTTTGTCAATATTAAATGGTTTTCGAAAGATAAGTTTTTTTTGAAACCATGCAGTGCGCCGTAATAATCAATGACGTCATGGCGTCTTGACAGTCCCGGAAATAACGATCTCAAATATACCAACCAGCTTATGTGATAGACGAAAACGGCCAATACAAAAATTGTAGCTCTTGATGCCGCCTATGACACTGTTTGAACCGATTAGCCATATTTTTTACGATTTTTGATTTGCGGTTAATAATTTACTCTGTGAAAAACAATTTTTGTAGGTCTTTTAGATTTTTGCCTATAATTTGAAAACCCTGTATATAATCGAAAAAATGCCTGAAATAAATGTTATTGCACTGGATCTTCCGAGTCTGCTGTATGGAGGAAAACATATTTTTCTGGAAGCCAAAATTACCAAAAAAAACATTTCAATTTTTTTTTTAAATATTACGTAAAATTTGATTGCACCAAATTTCTACACTGACCTTTTCTTATATGCTAAATTTGAAGTTGATATCTGTAAATTTAGAATACTTACACATTTCTTATTTAGCACGGAATATCGGGAACACCCTGTACAATAGGTGAAAACCTTAAATTTAAAAAGTTTTAGCTGTCTATGCGGGCTGTATCGCAATGTAAAAGAAAGTGACATCAACAATAGCTGGACCCATTTTTCAGTTTTTTTGAATTTGCGGCGCACCCTGTATATTTTTGAAACATTGTCAAGAATAACGGTTTATAGAACCGTACCTTCTGCGTCTTCTGGTAAAAGAATTTTTTTGATCTCGTACACGGTTTTGGAAAAATAATGTTTTTTTGTTATACCATGCACACGCGATTTTTTATTTTTTTAGAATACTGCCCGACCACCCAGGCCCCCCATTTTCAATAGGTTCCGTCACGAGGCAAAGCTGCATTGTGCCAAATATGAAGTCAATTCCTTCAAATTTCGGACACTTATCGTGTTTCAGAGCGATGTCCAAGAAACAGTCGAAAATCGCGAAAAAAAGATGGATGCCGTCGTCGGATCGAGGCCATTTCTTATAAGCTTCTGTGTCTCGTGGTGAGTTAAAAAGGAGGCAAATTTTAATTTTGTAACTCTAACGGTTCCAAAGTTATTAAGAAAAAACCAAAAGACGAGAACGGAGAACGGACAAGCAGACAATAAAAAATTTTTTTTCGACAGTGATCATTTTTGCGTTACCGAGATGTAAAATTTTTATACGAGCGTAGATACTTACAAAAATCGAATTTTTTAAGTGACAAGATTGCTTTCGAAAAATCGTCGGTGGGCGGGGCGAGTTCGTAGCGCGTAGCGCGAAGCTGCTTTTTATTTCAAAAAGAAGGCGCGTCGCAGTTTCTTGTCCTATTTGTTTATCTATCGTGCTTTTCACATCTCGGCGAACTTGAAAATTACGGCAAACTTTGGTAAATTCAAAAATTGTTACAAATAATAGCGAATATATATTTTTCTTGAAGTCAAAATAACCAAAAAAATAATTACAAAAAATGCTTCGCCTTATTTTATTGCTCAAAATGCTTATTACAATACCTAAAAACCTTAAATACAAAAGTTTTAGCTGTCTAAGTAAGCTATATCGTCATGTAAAAGAAACTGACATCTAAAGCACATATTTTAAATTATTGCCAATTTTTCAGATTTTCTAAATTTGCGGCGCACCCTGTACATTTTAGAATAATTGTCTAGAGTAAAAGTTTATGGAGTCGAATTTTCTGCGGATTTTCGTTCAAGGATTTTTTCGGTTTTGTGAACGGTTTTTGAAAAAATGATCCTCTTCGTAGACTCTTGCTCACGCGATTTTTAATTTTTAATTTTGTATCTTCTTAAATCTCTTCTTTTGCAAATATCGACCCATATCGTCACAAAGCTGAGTGTCTTTAGTTCCAACAATATACTCTGCTTGAAGCAATAAATGAACGAATAGGACACAAGTGCGAAAAGCTCATAAATACCTGAAAATTGAAAATTGCCATTTATTTCTTTTTTTTATTGCTTTGGCCTATTTATTTTCGAAAAGACTGTATCTACCTTATATAATATAATGTGTGGCACATCACAGAAGTCATATTTTTTATAAATTTAATTTTATGCTATATATTTAAAGAGAATAATTTCAGTAAAAATAAATTGGCAATTAATGTAAATAAACAAGGCGATCATCCAAGAGCAAGAGAAAGGCTACAATCGCTATTTTTTCTAATCTAAAATTTGCCTCACTTATATCGGTTATTATTAGTTGAAAGAAAAAATTGACAATCAAAAGTAACAAATTTTGCGTCTGGAAATATTACGCGCGTATTGCTTTCCACCCTTATTTCGGCCATTATTTTTAGGCGATACAAATCTTTCAGTCGTTGCCCTACATAAAGCTCGCCGTGGTGACAGTTTAAAATCAATGGTGTTAATCTGCTAAATCGCATAAGTAAACAGATGGGAATCGAGCGATAGGGAACCGGAGAAAAGGTACGAATAAGGTCGATAAGGTAATTGTAATTTGGATCCACGTAAATATTTATGAATTTCTTCCAATTCGGGATCTCTTGTCTTTTATTTTCCGCGCTTGTAAGAATTGACGGGCGTAAAATCGATCACTTTCGCGTAAAACGGTGACATTTGTTGACATCAAATTCAACAATCACAACACAACAAGCCAAAACTGCGGGAAAAGTTTAACTCACGTTCGGAACCGGGCAATTAGTGCGAACGTGCCTTTATCGTCCGAATCAGTGGCGGCGATTTTGCTCGTTTGCCATTTTTTTATGCGAGTATTTAGGACGTTAGGATTAGTGATAAGATGTTCTGTCCGAATCCCCAACATTCCAAAAAATTGGGAGCTTTTTTGTCGATTTGCAGATATCAGGTTAGAGTTTCAGTTGTCAATTTCGATCAAATTCCAGTCAAAATGCACCCATTCGCGAATTATTGTACCAAAAACATCAACTTAAACCTTAAAATCTCCTTACAAAACGTTACAAAGGTTTATTTATAAACAAGCGACGCATAAGGAATCCAGAAGGTTTGTAAAAGGTATTACAGTCTGTGGAAATTTCTTTGAAAAAATTAAACCTCGTTTTCCTGCAAAATATTAGGTTAAAACATCTCTTCTTGTGTCAAATGGTAGTTTTTCCATCTTGATTTCGTAACGTCATCAAATCTACAGATATAAACATAATATCACTCCGTCTGCCTCAAATAGTAACTTCTCCTTCTTGACTTCGATCAGATTCCAATCAAAATCGGCTTCACCGCCACTTATTCTAACGAAAACGACATCAATCCTGCAAATATGAGTTTAGAGTTCTTTTTCTGTATCAAATATTTGCCTTGTCTGTCAATTCTGATTAAATTCAGGTCAAAACTGGGTCCTTCGCGAATTATTGTATCAAAAACAACCAGAACCAGAAAATATCAACTTAAAACCTCCTTCTGCAAACCTGCAGATATCAGCTTAAAACCTCTCTTCTTGGGTCTGTTCCATCTTGATTTCGATCCGATTTTAGTCAGAATGGGTTCGCCGCCACTTTCTCTAACGAAAACGGCATTAAATGGGATATCAAATAATCAAATAAAGAATTATTTATCCAACAAAGTCTGAAGAATGTTTATTTTTGTTTTTTGCCGAAAGGCAGTTAGCTAAATCGAACATAGTAGCACTTGCCAGTAAACGAACCTTGTTCACAATTGCTGTTAGCTATTGCTTCGGGATTGTACGATTTTTAGACTCTCTCTCTCTCTTTCATATTAACTCTTTCATCAACTGATCTCAAACAGGTAGATATAGAGATTTATACAAGCTGCAAATATATGCACTTTTTGTGGTTCGGTAAATAGCGTTCACTATTATGGTTTGATATTTATTTTCTTTCTTATGACGCGACCCAATGTTCGGTTTTAATAGCATATTTTTTTCAAAAACACGTTGTGAAATACTGTCATTCCAGCAGCTTCTTCAGTTCTAGTTACATATTCCGGATTCCGATATGCTGCTCTTTTCTCGTATTTATTTTTTTATTTTATCTCTTATTTTTGCTTTATAGTTTTTGATTAATTTGATTAATTGCTTATATATAGATGCTATATAATAGATGCTAATCGCTATATCAACTTTCACTAGTACGGCGACAGAAAAGTTACAAAACTTGAAACTGCGGAAATAAGCTATTTAAAAAACTTTTCATTGGTTTAAATTTGTCCCTTACGTTTAAAGTTGTCTAAAAAATCTGCACGAACTGAAGGTGGGTTATCTTTGCCAGGAAAATAAGTCTTTTAATTTTTATTTTATGCGGGTATTCGTTTTTCTTGCGGCAGGTGTTTATTTAATTTTAATGTGCTATATTTAATGAGGGTGATTTTTGTTTTTTCCAGTTCACTAATATATGTAAATCGTGTCAGTCTTTTTTACTTTTGTGTTCGAAAGCGATGTGTTATAAAGCTTTTGGTGTCATATCGTGTTTTTTTTTGCTTAATATGGTTTTAAAAGGATCGATTTAGATCTGCTTTGTAAAACTGTTATACTTGTATGTTTTTCTGCATTTATTTTTTTATTTTTTTATTACTATTTATTATTTTCTTCTTTCTTATCTTGGTGCCTAAATACTTATTGTCTCTTGTTTGTATACTATCTTGTTAGAAGCCGTACTGAGTTGTTACATATGAATAGCTGCAAGCGATATCTCGTGAATCCAATTACACTGTTTTTATGTATTGGCTCACTAAGAGAAAAAACGTTGTAAATTTTTTAAAAAATCGCTAATGATTTGATCCACATTAAATATGATTTTTCTTAATTTTTGCTCATTAATAAGTCAATATTCTTGAAACTAAACTAAACTTATTAAAACATAGGCAATGTCTTCGTCTGAATTGAAAAGGAAACCATTCAAATTATGATGACACAGATAATAAAATAAGCATCACACAATATTATTTTAAATGTTAAAAATAACAATTTAAGTGCGTTTAAAACAAAGAGGCCATCATTATAAGGTAAGGAAAGTCCTTTTTTTCTGTTAACGCCATCCTTAGAACAGAAAGTCCTATTTTTTAGTTTCACGTATTTAAAAAAAAGAAGTAATAATTTCTTTTGAACATAATTTCGTTTAAAACAAATACGCAATACATTAATATTACATGTTGTTTTAAATAATTTATAAACGAATCAATATCAAAATATTTTCAAACGTACCTAAAATGGGTTGATTTATTATAAGGTGATTTCTTGTGTATTTGAAAGATAAAGGCATTCTTCTTCCTATTATTACTAATATTATTATTATTATTATTACTGTTATTATTATTATTATTAGTATTAATAATATCTTAGCAAGAAGATACTTCTGCCCCAAGATCATTAAATTCAATAAAATTAACTAATTTTCAATTAAAAAAAAAATCGGAAAATCATGGCGCACGTCTATGAGATGTCAGCGCGACACGCTGGCTGTAGTACTCGTATTGCGGCCCACTAATAAGTAGCTTCACCGCTTGAATACAAATATGCGTTTACTCTCCGTAAAATGTGAGTAATTGCATCATTTCATTCCGAAATTGTCTAATAAATTTATTGGACCGTTTTATCTGCAAACGGTTTTATCGATAAACGGAATACGGTCTACGATAAGGCCATTCCGACTTTCGTCCCGAACTTTGCCGGACGTCATCCTAAATGTTAGCGCGTTTATTTTCTTTTTAACGGGCCAGATACGACTTGGCTTTTGAGGCTCAGGAAATTCGCGCCAATGACATTTCATCCAAACTAGACTAATAATTACAACAATTGTGCCAGTAAGAAACTGTTAAAAAGTGCTGGCTTAGTGTCATAATTCTCAACCGTTTTGGAGTTTCGAAAGTCTAAATGCCAATACCAAATACTAAGTTGACCAATATGGTTTTTTTTATTAGAAGTTAGATGAATCTTCTTGGCCGCTCTGTAGTTCAGGCTTTAAGTCCTTGGGTTATTTAATATGGTCAGTAGTGAAATCCATATCTTACAAAGAAATTATACGTTGAAATTGAAAAACTATGGCGACTTTTGATCAATTTTCTAAAATATATGGGTAAATATATTCTGAATGAATGAATGATATTTCACATAAAAAATTACAAGCCATATGGGTCTGTATTTGAAATTATATAAATTCCAATACTTTAATAAGTATTTGATCCAAATATCTCGAAAACGGTTAAGACTAATTATTATATTGAGCAACAATTGCCCAATTAATATAATTATGGCAATGTTTCAGTTTTTGTAATTAAAATTTGTATATGAAAAATTGGACTAATGGTCATGTAGCTACTTGTAGTGTAGTGTATATAGTTTCTGTAGTTTTGAACCACCATCTTACAGCATATTTATAACTTCGCCGTCGCGGAGCATCAAAGTAAGATTACTTTAATAAATGTGGTGTCAAATGTCAAAGGCATCTTTCCTTATACTCAAAGCAGTTTTACACAAAAAAATAATTCATCATTATATGTGAAAGTATAATTTTTCGCACATTTGGCACAACGTTTATTAATATATAAATAAATACATAAAGCAGTTACATCAAAAGAACAGAAACAGAAAGTCGTACATAATCAAGGTCAAATGGCAATTTTAAATAGTAAGATATTATCTCCACACAAAAAAAACACATAGAGAAAAAATGCACATGCACTACAGGTTTTACCCCCAGTGATAAAACTTGCTGATTACCAACTTAAATGCTTTAATGTTATCCAGATAAATGCTATAATAGTATATTATGCAACAAGTGCCGTAAACGGCATTTGACTCACGAGATTATTTGACACGAGCGGAGCGAGTTTTTAATAAACGAGTGACTTAAAAAGTTTACCGAACCCGTTGCGTACTATACTTTTTCTACGACCGTTAATTTTTGGGTACATTTCCGCACAACACCACGAATATATTCACTGACACAGAATTGACAAACGTCAAAATTCAAAGCGTGGGAAATATCTTCAAAAATATCCGATTGCTGCCAAACCGGTACGGTAAATTCCCGGAAATGTCCGAAGTGCTTCGGATTCATGCAATACTTTAATTGGTGGAGTTTAAAGGCTTCACACCTCAAAGCAAATAAGTCAAGAATCCGACACTGGATCTCAAGTTGTTAAGTTGTTGAATAATATCTACATACCGCGAACATTTACCTGGTTCGGAGTATTTAAATTCTTACGGTTAAAAGATATATTTTCCAAAACGAACGGAGATTGAATCGAATTGTTTATAACTTTATAAACAAACAATAAATCAAAATTTGTTTAACGATTTTCCAAAGGATGCGTACAAAAGAATTAAAGGTTTTCGCTATAACTTAAAATATGTATTTTTTATAGCATTTACAAATTTGCGATGTACTCTATCCAGCCGTTCGATATATTTAAGATACACTGGATTTATTTTATTTATTTTAAAAGATTTTAGGTTATTAATCCCATTAGAGAACAATATTTTTGACGTGCATCCCAAAAGAAGCTCCGAATTCAATGTAATACCGAATCCCAAAAGTACACTTTTAATTTGCAGGGACAACCAGTTTCAAAATTTTCATGTCAATCTCGTCCGTCCTTTTGGCACTTGTATTGAACAAATATTTTTATTTGTACAAAGAAATGAATGGTAAATTATCATCGTCCACCTGTGCAACAAAAAGATATGTCGGTAAAAATTTGGGAGTCTATTCATAAGCGAGGAAACAATCTGTATTACGTATTCCAATAAGAGTATAAACCCGCTAGTAGGGGTAAGCATAAGGAGATTCCGCTGATGGCGAATCCAGTCCATATATAAAACCGATTTGAATACAAAAATTCTTCTTTTAAGAACACAAGAACAAGTCAACTGAGACCGATGACTGGATGATAAGGTAATAACAAGACCCGGTCTACGATATTTAAATACGCATGAATTATGTAGGGAGGTACTTATTCGATTGGACATATTGATACTCCACTACTACGTTATTAATAGTCACAATTTACACACAATACAATACCAAAACTTCGAACCAAACGTTTCAATACAATTTATATTCAAATGGGATACATTCATTTGGCTATAATTGTGCAAACGGTTTGTTGCATAAAATATCACGCTAAGCGCGCAACTGTTCAGTTTTTAATCTAATAAAATTCATTCCGTGAAACGATCAATTTCGCAGATGAGGAATAATTGTCCTATTAAATTCAACTTATCTATTCCGTTGGTCACTCGTGCACATCGACCGTGTTATTTTCAATAGAACAAAGGGGTGATTTGTTTTTGTCCCTCGTACATTACTGACGTTTCTCCCGTGTTTTCTTAAAACCTACAGTTATCTCAAATGTCGAAGTTTTGATTTAATTTTCTAACTTTCGCTATGGTCACAACAACATTAAAACAAAAGCCTTGGCAGATAGCATATAGCGGCAAAATTGAAATTGAGATGCTCTTCATAGACTTCCGACAGGCGTTTGACTCAATTAAAAGAGGGACAGTAAAGGAGACTATGAAAATAACAGCAATTAGTAGCAAAACAATTCGATATCAATAAAGATCTCAGAAAGCGAAATTCATTTTCACAAGACAAAGAAGAGAGAAATAATGGAGAAGATGTTAAGGAAATTATCAGTGAAGTAGACAAAATGGGGCAGCAACTGAATGAAGAAAAAACGAAATAATAATAATAATAGGAAATAGCAGCTTTAAAGCAGTAAACATATTAAAATACTTAGGATGGTATCTAGTACAGGAGAAAGAGCTACTGAAATTGAAGCAACAATAGCAACAGCCAGCAGAACTTTTTATTCAAATAAGAAATTGCTAAAGAATAGGACTAAACCTTAAAGTAAACCTATAATGTATGTAGCAAAAACTATGAAAATGACGGAAAGAGATGAAGAACAAATAAAAGTTTCGGAAAGGAAGATCTTGAGAGCTATATCGGGGCCTGTGAAAGACGAAAATAATTACCAATAACGAGGTACCGGCAGAGCTGAATGACAAGGATGTAGCAAGAAGGATAAAATAAATACGAGAAAAGTGGTCGGGGTATGTGTGGATAGCAGGGGAGCGACAACAATATTACAGTGGAACCCAGACGGAAAAAGAAGGAATTGAAGACCCAAATCACGATGGTTAGAGGAAGTTAAGGAGGATTTGAGAGGAGTAGGCAACATCAGCGGAAAAGTATGAAACAGAAGAAATGAGGACTCAACTCCCTTTAGGATTGGGAAGCCGTTATCTATCATATAGCTAATAGATAATAGGTATAACATTTGCACACACTAACCTGCACTTTGTCTCATTTTCCTTTTTAACTGCGAAATCCACACGCTTAAATAGTTTTTCTCTGGAAATTTCATTTTATTTGGGCGTATTTTGACAAAATACTGCCCAAAAAATGTCACACTATTGGTTGAAAGTGAAATTTGAAATGAAAGGCCTTATTGGTTTCGATGTTTCGATGTTGTCTTACAAAGAGTATTTTTGGTTTATTAATATATTTTTTTTTATTTATTATTATTTATATTTATTTTATTTATTAATATAGGACCCAAAATATGCCCATCTATGACACCCCACCATACATTGATTGATTGGTATTTCGTGTATTTGTCTAGGATTACTTAAAGACCAATATTGGGTATTTTGTCTATTACAACCCTTTCATGTGGTGAACGAACTTCCGTCAGTCCATAAAATGATTTTCAAAAACTTATTATTCTCATTCTCATATACATAATCTTTCAAAACTGGGGGGGGTAAAAGTCTCACAGGTTACGAGATTACGGTCACTGTGAATGTTTTCATTATTCAGGTTTTGAGAAAACTGCAGAAAAAAAAAAACATTGAAAGGCAAAATTGAATTCATTCATTTCAGAGTATTTAGAGTGCAAGTAAAAGAAGTTAACAATAAACAACTAATAAGGCATCCAAGGACATGTTCTTTTTAAAATTTATTTCAAGGTTGACAGAAAAATGTTTCGCAAATCAGGTTCAAGCTTTTTCTATACCTGAATAAATAACAATGAAGTGGATAATGGGATGTTTTAAAGTGGGAAATAGAAAAAACTAATTTGAGGTAGATTCTAAAATAAGGTGACAGGGGCCGCTCAGGCGCCATGTTTTTGAGCAAGCGTTTGATAGCGAATTAATTAGCAATATCTCATCGGACGTATATCAGTGAAAAGGCAGCCCTTCAGAGAAATTCGTTCGTCTATATAGGAATATGCCGACAACTATATGGAAAAATCGTAAAATCCATGTGGGTCGGTAATAAAAAGTGCGTAAATGCGAAAGTTTTACGCGCGGAAATGAAATGAAAAGGATTTTATTTTGGCAAAACGTCGGGCACAATTGTATCTCCTTTTAATTCGTTTAAAGAAACGCGTATATAAGAAAACGTCCCGATTCATGTTTACAGTGAATATAATAACAATAAAATGCGAATTGATTTCTCACGGGGTTAAGTGAATTTATTTAGTTCAGGGGGGGATGAAACGACGCTAGAAGTGCGTTTCACAGCTGGATGCATACAGCGGGACAAGGGTGCGTGTGGGGTGGAACATATCGTCGAGCGTCTTCGTCCGATAAATGTATTTCGATTTTGTTTTAACGCGACAACGAAAATTATACCACGCAACTCAAGCGGCAATTTACTTTTAATGTTACTATATGGCAATCAGAATGGCGTAATTAATTAATGTGTTTTAGAAACCAAGGTTCGACAATTTATTACAACAATAAACGTACGAATGATGTTTATTCCAAAATAAATTACACTTTTTGCAATACTTATTTAAAATTAAAAAAATGCAGTACATTCGCAGACTTAAAAAGGTGCTATTCTTTCTATTCTATCGCGTATTGTTTAGGGTAAGTCAAGAAGAGTTTGCCTATCTTCTTTCGAATAATTAAATTTAAACCGCAAGGGAAAATTGAAGTAAAAACAATTTTTAACATAATTTTTGACATCAGAATGACTTCAGAATGCTTGTATTCGTTTTAGTTACAATCTCAGAAAACTGGGGGACCGATATAAAGTTCAGCTAGCCACTTTTGCTTTTTTACTAAACTCCAATAAGACCCCGTCGTACTTGTATGATAAACTTTGCAGAAGAAATGATATTCATAATCGAGACACCTTTCATTGTTTAAGATATTGCGCTCCCAGACACACTTCGGTACTTACCAGAGATCTTTTAGCTATAAGGCAGTTACATTATTTAATCAAATACCTTATGCTATAACGTCCCTCCTCACAATAAAGTCCTTCAAAAAAGCGTTAATATTATTTATTACGCCCGCCAGTATCTAGCAAAAGCGTATAAGTTTATGATGTGCGTCTATTTCTCGTATTTACGATGAGGACAAATTGCGAATGTCGCCACTATTGTATTGTTATTTATAATGTAATATTTTGATATTCAATAAAGACAGTTTAAAACTAGTAATTTTGATTATTCGAATATTATAGAGGTCTTTCTTCATCAACTCTCCCACATACTCTGGTTTAGTTGGCCAATGCATATATTTTATTGACAACCAAATATTTCGAATTATTTTTTCATGGTCTCCAGTATCGCATTTAGTTGCATTGCAATTGCTATTGCATTGCAATATTATCATCGTTTCATTTTTTATTTTTTTCTTTATTCCTTTTAACCAAGTCTTTCCTTTCGATAATTTTCTCTATTATTTTTCTTCTTTCCTGTTCTGGACTTTTTCAATCCGAATCTAGAAGAAATGGCCACTTGTTATCGCCAAAGTTGGTAATAAATTTTTATTTTAAGCTGCGTCAACATAACCTTAAAAAACAATAAAATAAAGATGAACAAAATTAACAACCAAAACTTTCTTTCAATTTTGCTACATTACTTATTACACTCTCTGGCATCTAGGTAAACATTTTAATGTAATATAATTTCTTCTCTTGATTAATGCTAAAGAGAACCTGTTAGGGTTTGGGTTAGTTGGGCCATACATGTATTAAATTAACAATTTTTTTTTGGACTATTTTCATGAGCTCTAGTATCGGATTCAATTATCGTAAATGATTGTATTGTTGATAACACCCGGTGCTATTCAACTCACCTGAAATATCATGTTTCTTTCTTTTTTTCTCCTCTTCTCCCTCTCTTTTTCCTTTATTTTCAATAACTGTTTCTGTTATTTTTTCTTCTTTCCTTTTTTGGACTTTATCTATCCGAAAATCCAGAAGAAATGGCCACTTGTTATCGCGAAAGTTCGTTGCATTTTTTAAATTTTTAGTGCGTCAATATAATTTCAAAAAACCATAAAATAAAGAAGATTAAAAACAGTTACCACCAACATTTTTTTTTGCTTATTACATTATGCCTTTCCAGCATCTAGATAACAGTTTTAATGTAATGGAACTTTATATCTTGATTAATCCGGTGGTCCCAGTTACATTATATTTTCTTCCTTTCTTCTTACTGATATATCACCATCTATTCGTTTTTCTTCTTTCCTACTGTGGAAATTTGGAAAATTTAGATCACAAACTAAAGATTAACAAAAATTACAACCGAAAATTTCTTTCACTTTTACTATATTTTTTCTCGACAGCATCAAAGTAAAGGGAAAGTATTGAGATCTTCATCTGTCGAAGAAAATCGCCAATTGCAAAAAACAATTTATTCTGTCATCGATAAAAAATATTAAAAAGGAATATTGCCAAGAGCTAGTGACAAATAAAATAATTTGTCAAGTAACTGAATCTTCCGAAAAGGCCCAATACTTCAATGTCATTGCCAAAACAAAAAAAAAACAATTGAAAAACATCGTAAATAAATTGGCCAAATGAAATGCGTCTCACTGAAAGCGTCAAGCAATTAATTTTAATAACAATGTAAGATTAACACGGTGGCGATAGTAGATTAGTAAGGGTCGCTTACAGTGGGATATTTGTTAGGATATAAGTGACTGTCGCTTGTGTAGGAACACCTGCATCACGGTCCACTGCACTAAATATCGGTTGTGTACACTCGTAAAGCTCATTTCAGAAGTGACACCGGAGTCATTGAAAGCTTAGACATGATTGTCACAGAGCGTAAAGAGTCAATGTCAGTGGCGTTCCTTAAAATCGAAAAAATACTATAATTTTCATCCGACTAGTTTACCATATTAAACAAAAATTTCGTATGTCTTCGCTTTGGGGATTTTTACAATCAAGATTTAGAATAAATTTAAATTAAAATTGATGCAAAAGCACATGAATACTTAAGTTCGTAAAACAAAGAGAAAAATAGTGAATTACAAGAAATATGGGTTTTTATACCTTTGATATTCTATGACCATTTATAATATAAAACACCACAATAATACATAAATAAAATATGGAAATGGACATTATATGAATGATATAAAATAATTTTTTGAAGAATAAAAACGATAACTTAATGTGAAATTTGACAATATCTTTTATTTTGCTATGCAATGAAAAATTATTAAAAAAATAAGGTTTTTTATAATCCTATTTACCCTTACCAATGATCAGTAGCAAATAGTTTTCGCAGAACATAGCAAATGCTTGTCGTAAAAGTGTCTGTGATTGCAAAGTTTAATAAAATAAAATGTATATCAATAAATGACGCATATAAATATATAATTTGTCGTTATAATTATAAATTGCCGTAAGAATGTCCGCTGCCGTGTTTTATAAAGTATAAATAAATTAAAATAAAGATGTTGCGTTTGGGTAGAAACAAATATGATTTATACGACCTTGCTGCGATATGAAAATTTCAGCAAAACAAAACAATTTACTAACCGAAAATAAAAATGAAATAAAAAGTAGTTTAAATTTCATAATATGCATAATTTACGAAGATAACGAAATATAATAAAATAAAAATATGCACATATATTAATAATGGACAATAATTAGCAAACATAATTCGCCGTCCATGTCTACTGCAATCGACAGGCTTTCTCAAATCCACTAGCGCTCCCCGGTCCTCTTGCCGATTTAACCCTCCTTTGGCGGTTACAGTGCAATCCCCTCTGCTGACATCATTTCACCCAAATTAATCCTATTACATCACTCGTATTTGAGCGATAATTCACACGGAACCGTTATAAACACCACTATTTAAACGATTATATTTCATAGTCGGCATGTAGTCGGAGTTAGCAATTTGTCAGCGCTGGGTAAAGGTTTTGCGCCAAAGTTGTTTTCGGTATTACACAGATTATAGATTGGCGCAGCGCTGCTAGTTTACAGCTGCTAAATAAACTGCGCTCGATCCAGGACAAACGTACGCAAACTTCTACGTTCTTTTTTTTTTAATTGAGCGAGAAACTTCGATACTGATTTGTAACGGATCCTCATTCATTTAGGCATTCGTGAAGGTGTTGTGCCACCTAATTCCATTTATATTCATTTTATTGAGTATTGTAATTTTTTTCAGTTTCAGCTTCATCTCGTAGCTCATTCACGGCTAAGGCTAACATTCATAAAAAAAAATCACGCTTCTATGTATTTAGCTATTCCCAAGTCTCTTTTACTTAGATGAGTTTTAGGGTTATCAGCATTTGTTGGCTTGTTTTATGCAAAGACAATAAAAGAGACAAGTCTTTATTTTTAGTAACAATTGAAGAGTTGGTTATTATAGCGTCTTGTTATGCAGTAGTTCATATCAGTAATTCCCCTTTTTTAAAAATTTCACCATCATTTCCTTTATTTAGAAGAGTTTTAGAATCGTCAGCATTTGTTGGTTCATTTTACACCAGAAATTTTTTTTGCAAAGAAAAAAAAACAGTAAAATCTTTATTTTGTGAGTTTTAGTTAACAAAGACGCTTTATTTACTACCAGATGAAGAGTGTTCACGATAATAGCCGACAATAATATCACGTTTTCCAGTCTTCCAAAAATTCCGTTCAGGCTTCTATGGATTCTGCTAATCTCAAGTATCTTTTCCTTAGAAGAGTTTGAGCATTTGTTGGTTCATTTTATACTAAAAATTCTTTATGCAAATGCTAGTTTTACATAACAAAGACGCTTTTTACTACTAATCGAACAGCCTTCTCCTTATTTAACAGTTTCATCTTAAAAATTACACTTTTTTCATAATTTTCAAACTTCATTTCATAACTCATTCTCCTGCTACTAATCTCAACTCTGTTTTATTGAGAAGAGTTCATGATTGTCCAAATCCTTTGTATAATTAAATAAAAAGCGTTCAATCTTTACTTTTTACAAAACCTCTGGATTCCTCCTGCGTCGGTTTTTGCTGAGTCGAACTTGCTGACGTTTCGCCAATCATCCTGTTGGCTTCTTCAGAGGTGACAGTTTCAGTCAAGCTCTGAAGAAGGCAACAGGATGATTGGCGAAACGTCAGCAAGTTCAACTCAGCAAAAACCGACGCAGGAACAATCCAGAAGTTTTGTAGAAAGTATTACAGTAGCCGGTGGAAGTTCCTTTGAAAAAAAAGTTCAGTCTAAATTCTTCTGCTTTTTTCAACACGTTTTCTCATATGGCTAGGTATTGCCTGTTTAATGTCTCCTGACGAAGATGTCCAGCATTCTTTCCACCAACTTGATGGTCCTCCTCTGCTTCTTCTCCCAACTGGTATATCGAGCTTTCCTATTTTTGGCAACTTGTTGCCCTTTATTCCGTTTACTTGTTTATTCCAGAATTTTCCTAATATGGATCTTACTGTTTTTATTTTCAGTGTGTCTTTTCATTTCACAGCTTCATAGGTTAATATAGGTCTAGATATTTGATATTTAGATAATTAAGAGCTTAGAGCTTATTATTAGAAAAAAAAGAGTCCAATCTTTATTTGGTAAGTTTGACATCAAATACTGGAAAACCCGCGACACATTTGTAATTTCTCCAAAAATTATATATTTTTTATAAATTACAACTATACAATTTGCCTCCCACATTAGAGTAGCCTTTAATGCTAAGGAATGCTGATGAAAAGCTCCAAATAATAAGAGCTTGAATTTATTTGTGTGTTATTGAAACAGCATTGCGTGTGTAATTTACATTACTACTGAGGTGGTTACTCGTCACCAAAAATGTTATGTTTAAAAGTTGTAACTCTACAAGTAAAGATATAGTCGCTCGATCAATGGAGGCTTTAAAAAAATTACCTGCTTGTTTACGTTCAAAGGGGTGTGAATTGAAAATACAGTAGGTACGACGGACGTCAAAAAGAGTACCTTTACTGACGAGGGACAAATGACTTTCGAGCTTTGGCTTTTATAATACTTCCGGTCGCCGAAAACACGACTCAGTTGACACGTAGGTGGAACAAATGCATTTTAAGTCGCCTCCACACATTCCTATATTACGAAAAATATATTTATTTTTATATGATTTTTTTTTGCTACTTTTATATTGATTTTTGGCGGTGTTTTGAGTCAAAATCAGCTAAGGAATCAAACAACAACAACAACGTAGGAATATTTATTTCTGTATAATTGTCGTATTGGTTATTTAATATTTATTTTAAGGTTACGGTGTCACTTTTTTATCTGGTATCTGTAATTTGAATATTTTAGCCGGAAAAACCTATTATTCTGAACTAATAAATAAAGCAAAATCAACGAATTTTCAGTAATATTTAGAAGCAAAAACCACATGATGATGATATAGGATGTTTTTTCAATTTTCAAACATTTTGAAATATTGCCGATAACATTTTTGAATCGAACGCAGTGGCGCACTCAAAGTTTTTCTATAATAAAAATGTATACAACTTTCTTATTTTATATAGGTAGCTATATTCGACCATTTTCGATAAAATATGCTCTTGTTGAACCATTTTCAGTGATGTAAGATTATTGGTATCTGTCATGAAATATGGTTGGGATATAAGGCATGATATGTTTATGGATAAGTAGGCTGTGCATACACCTGCCCTTGTCAGTTAAAGACAGCGCCTATCGGCGTTCTGTCACATAGTGTTAGTGTCAAATTTAAGCTTTAAATTTATTTTTTAACATCAGGCTTAAAACCTAATTAAAGCCTGAATGATATCATTTTGTTTTCTCATATAATTTTTGTGTTTGATTTATTTAATTAAATTAACTTTAAAAAAATTTTTTTTAGGATAATCCATTTGGTGTTTCAAAATCGTTGACTGCTTCTTGTGGCTCTTAGAGTGTAGACTCAGGCACTTCCACTATTTTCTTATATTGTTATTGTAACGTCTTAACCACATTGTTCAAAATTGCAATTACAAAATAACCTCGTGAAATTGGGTCAAATAAGTTAATTTTTGACCAGAAACATTTAAAACTGCAATATAGAAAATTTAATTGTAGACAATTGCTTCTTGTGACCCTCGGAGTGTAGACTCCCATAAAACCCTCATTTTTCAAAATTGAAATTTTGAAGTTGGCCAGAATCCGTAATTATTTACCAAAAACAACTTCTGATTAGGTTACATTTTTGAGTCAAACGCAATGGCGCAGTCAGAGTTTTTCTATAATACTCTGTTTTGCTGCAAGTGAATACAACCTTCATTTCATTTCATACAGCACTGATAGGTGCCTATTTGTATGTCATGAAAAATGGTTGGGCATTAGTTGTTCATGGAGAAGAAGGTGTCATTGTCAGTTAGCCACAGCACCTTCATTCTATATTGGATTTTGCGTTCTATCATATAGTTTTAGTGGCCAAATTTATGGTTTAAATTTATATTTCAAAATTACTAGGAATTTGATATGGTAGAGTTACGTATTGCCAAGAGAAAACGTAAAAAACATTGAATTTAAAAACTAACTAAAGTTTAAAATTAAGCGGAATAACTTATTTTTCTAGATCCTACGGTATTATTTTGTTTTCTCATAGAACTTTTGTGTTTTGTTTATTTCATTAAAATAACTGTAATTTGGTTAATATTTCTCAAAATCGGTACATCTAAAGATCGATTTTGTCTTATCAAAAACATCAAAATTAAAAAATTAATTATATAAAAATTAAAATATTAAATAGTTCTTTAAGTTATTTTAAATTGTTAAATTATTTTGAAAATATCTATGTCATGATTTTTTATGATATTTAAAATGATTATTTTTTTTTCTTTGTATTTATAGTTGTACTTCAACATTTTTTTCATCCTATTTTGGTTTAGTTTAATTTAAGCATATTGTAGCTAATATTGAATACCTGTTATAGATTTTTGTGATCCGTTAATATTCCAAATAAATAAATTAATAAATACCCCTTATTAACAATAACTTATAGGTAAATAAAAAATACCGTACATCTTCGTCATTTTTCATTGCAGATACCAACAATCATAAATGATTGAAAAGGGCACAATGCAGGAACTTTTTAAAAACATGCGGTTCATACAAATAGCTACTAGAGATGTAGGAGATAATGCGGGAACTTATAAAGCAAGAACAAAAAAAATGTTGAGAAGGTCTATTCAATGACTTTGCGGTATTCAACATCCAATCAAAAATACGGCACTATTTTTTCAAAATATGCCTAGACCTAGATAAATATTCAGGGCAAGGAAATCGCTGTTTAAAAAGAAAACGGCGCACAATGTATAGTAGTGGGTGAAATGTAGAGGCACGCACAGAAAACCATTACCGTCTCTACTAAACTATACATTTTTACCGTAGTACTGCGACTATTTTATCTAATAGCTATATGGGTCTTTACTACGATTTGATGAGGGGTAGGTTTTTCCTGTTGTAAAATTTATTTGTTTGGGATAATCCGTTTGATTTTTTACTGCTTCTTGTGGCCCGTAGAGTGTAGACTCGGGCAGTAATGTTCAATTCTAATTACAAAATAACCTTGTGAAAATCCATAAATTTTTGACCGTAAGTGTTTATATAGAAAATTTGAATGACAAATAAACAATAATAAAGCATTTTTCGGCGCTGTTGTTGTTTTGGCTCAGTGTGAAACAGCCTATTGTGGGCAATAACACTCGAGTCAAGCGTATGTATATTTTTCCAAAACCCGAAACCATTATCTAGTGAAAAATCAAACAAAAAGGACCCGATATCGTTTTCAGCCTTTTAAACGGAACCGTGTTATTGTTTGAAATCAACTACGAGTTCATGAAGGGACTAAAAATAGCTCAAGCATGTGCAGAGTCTCTAGAAATTAAATAAAAACAATTGGTGGAGTAGACACACCTGCTGTATGTGTATTGTAAGACTACGTTAAACCAATTTCAATTCCAAATAGCAAAATCAAAAACAAGCCGATTTTTATTTAAAAAAATTATTCCATTTCTCGATTACCGCGTAAACGGTATCCAAAACTGCCCTATTAGTGTTCGAAAACAAAGAATATGAGAGTTGACCAAATAATCAGAAGGGGTTATTGGATACGGTCGTGCTCTGTGGTGGGGAAAACCCGCAATAACAAATCATATGTAAGCTTTTACTAACAGATTTTAACTGTCTGTGTAATGCTAACATAATGCCCGGTGTTATGAGGGAAATTGGTCGACGTTGCGTGATTTTAACGGTCATAGGCGGTTTGTGTGGCGTTTTGCGGTTTTAGCTTTTCGCTTTTTCACCTCGTTTCTCATTATCATCTTCGACGACTTCGTTTCCTCTTCGCGGAAGCAAATATTAAACCTCCAATTAGTATCCGTTCGATATACTGTGCGTCGAATATAAGGATACCTATCACGGGGATTATGTTCGTTGAGTTTTGTTTGGGCTGTGTTTTTGGACTTAAGAAGAGCTTTTGAGACTGTCAGTGGGGACATTTTAATAGATAAACTAGAAAATATGGGTATAAAGCACTTAGCCCTGGATTGGCTAAAATCTTACTTATCTGACAGAACACAAAAAGTAAAGTATGAGTCATCTGTGTCTGAGTCTATCTTGGTGGATCATGAGGTACCACAGCAAAATTACATTATTTGCAGACTATACCATGATATGTGTCGTTGGTAAGAATATCGAAGAAATGCAGCGAGATATCAATGATGACCTGTATCTAGTGTTTTTATAGCTGTGCAATAATAATCTTAGCATTAATGTCATGAAATCACAGTTCTGCTTGTATGGCAGAAAACATAAATTGAGTGGTTTGAATCTTTAGAGTGTTTAGATTAATATAAATGGCGTTAATTTGCAGTATGAGAAACATATAAAATATTTGGGAATTGTAATTATATAATAAGAAAGTTCTCACAAAAGGTGGGTTTCATATCTAGAGCAGGCACAAATTTAACAAGTTATACAAAATTGTTACTTTATAACAGCTTGGCGGCGCCACATTTGCAATATTGTTCAACTTTATTGTTTAGTACACCTAACTATAGACTGTAACTATAGAAAATTTATTAGATGTGATGACTATGTCAAATGTGTTACAAATATTAACAGTGTATGTATATTTAAGATAAAAAATAAAATGATTTCGCCATACTTTGGTAATAGGGTTAATTACTTTAAGAATGTTCATGACAATAACACTAGAAACCGTACTGATTTCATCCTAGTCAATCGATGTAATACTACACATATGTTGAATACCATTTTAAATGAAGGTTTGTTAAAGTCTAATAGGCTACCAAAAATATTAAGGATTGTGGTAATTTAAATGCTTTTAAAAGATTAATTAAAACTTATGTATTGTCAGAAATTTTATTCTGATTTTTCTTTTATAATTGTTCTGCTGTTATATACTTTTGTTCTCTGTACTCATATACTTTTATTCCAATTTAAATGTTGCTACTGGTTCGTATATTTAAAATGTAAATATGATTGCTTTCTGTTATAGCTTTATGCTAAATATAATATTTACTTATTAATTTATTTAGAAAACTAAAAAATTCGCATCACTTCCGAAGATATACCAAAAATAACTTCAAATATCTTTTTTCCAAAATTAATTTCGGGAAAGATGTCAATACCCTAAATTTAAGGCTAAATAGTGTTATTATCCCTCTCTATCGTAGTGCTATGTTTGAGAGTTCTTTTAAGCATGACGAAATCCTACAACTGCCTTCCCATCAACTTTCCAAACATTATTGCAACAACATATTATATTATTATAAAAATTTGTGTCAGAACTATTAGTTTGAACTATTTTCACATTTGCATGTATGTAGTGTTTGGGTATATAGTTGATTTCAATTAATTTGCGTTTTTTTGTTGTTGGTTCTTTTTTGATATACAAAATCGAAGGTGCTTTTTCATCTGAAGAGAAGTTCGATATGCTACAATGTTCTATCTTATGCTATAGCAACGCCGTTGAAGCTGGGCGTGTGTTTTGGAAGATTACCTACAAATCTTAAGCAGTATGGTGCGTTTATGAAACCAGTTTTATTCAGAAAAAAAAAAAACCTGCAACAAAATCCTTTAGCAAAAATAGAACGTACAACTGGAATCGTGAAATCTACTGAGATAACAAAAGTTTCACCCGTTCAAATGTATAATTTTTCAAGCGGTTAGACCTATTGATCAAGAAATAATAATAATGGTTCTCTTAATTTGGACAGGTACCTATTCATCCATTTCATCCACCCCTCGTTGGCCGGACCTCACTTCACTCGATTTTTTTATATGCGGATAGTTTTTGAGTCTTCAAACTGCACTTTATTAAACCTTAAATTTTGAAACTTTTTTCTAATTTAGCAATCTTCCAATATCCGCATTATTATTTGGGTTTCCTTTATATAAGTAAAGTGTTAACGTTAATTTATAACTTAAATCATTTCATCCAAGTCTTGAACATGAAGCCCTACTGGTCCGAAATACAATTATGTACATCATGAGTTACGATGTTATGGTTGTAAACTAAGAAACGTTGATTTTCATGGATTTCCAAATCACGTTAGTTCAAGCTTTGAGTCTAAATGAAAAATTTGAAAAAAGAAGACCCTGGAAGAAAGTTTTCCTTGCAATTGTTTGGAAGACGCAATGCAAAAATAAATGACTGGAGCAGATATTAAATTTACACGCAATAGCACATCATATATTTTTCCAACACTGGTGCAGGAAAAATTATGTGAATTTATCTGTGACTGCACACTTCTATCCGTTGTTGAAATCAAAGTAATTCAGTTGACTCGAGGCAGCTATTTTGGTCGCCATTGGAGTACTATAAACTGCTGACCTGCAAACGTCCATGTTGTGTTTTTCTTTGGTGATCCGTACTAGTGAAAATTAGGTAAGTTTAGTGACTACGCCATCTATTTTATGCACGATCCTAGATGACACGACCGCCATTAGAGAATTAGTAATTCAGCATTTCGATCCAAAACACATTTTTTAAATTTTTGCGAAAGCACGCTCATTTTTTCCTTCTAGCTTGACCATGTTTATCAGCAAAGTTTCAGAAGCAGGAATATTTTACCCAAAAAGTTGTTCTAAAAGTTAATATCTTTCAACAAATAAGAAAATATCTTACAGATAAGTAAAAACGTGTTACCTAAGAATTTTTGGCATTTTGGCGTCAGTGCTAGGTCAAAATGCTTTTTGGACACCCTATAGATGGTTCTTTTAAAGTCGTCGATGTGTATAGATTACATAGTGCCAGGTGGACCCAAGCCACCGCAACGGAAGAACAATAGTAACAGTTTATTTAGCCAAAACAGTTGGGTTTCTTCTCGTCCGATAAACAAAACCGGCACTAAGGAGCCAAATAAATAAAGATGAAATTTCCACTTATAACTCATCTCTGCACCCGTTCGAAAAATCTTTTATGTGTATCGATAACGATATAGGTTACTGAGAAATTCGTCACGACAGTTTGTTTAACGATTTGGGAAACGATACGACTCTATAAAGTTTTCCGGTAGTTTTTGCCTTCCAAAATCTATTCGCTAAATTTACGGGCATTGTGACGTCATGTTTAAAGGTCTTTTTCGTACCAAATTATCAATCGATGTATAAATTTAGCGTTATTAATAAACATTGCACACCTAAAACACTTATGCGTTTTTTTATCCAAAAAGCACGAGACTACTACCGAATGATGGCAAGTGAAAAAAATAGAATAATAATCTAAGTATTAGCCAAAGCGAGCTTTTAAACTTAACCGTTTTAATAAAAAATAAACGTAATACTTGCCAAATAAACCTGGAAATAATACAAACCAAGAAACATTAAATATCCATAGCTTGGCAAGAAAATAAAACACCCATGGACATCAATATCATGAAAAATTTGCAGTTCCCTTTACACGCCATATCATATAAAATAATAATAATAATCGTTCCCATTATCAAAAATAGATGTGTTTTTAAACGTTTCTTTGTAATTAAGTAAAGATAAGTCCAAGTTAAATATGAAAAAGATGTTTGAAATTATGCCATGTTATGTCGAGGTAAAAGCAGCAACTATTATTCCTAGGATTAGAGATTTATGAAACGTCTAACGTCATCAATGAGTTGATGGAATAGTGCCCAGAGTTTATATGATTTAAGAACTCAAATTTATTTTTGTCAGTATCGTGTATAAAATGGATGAATAATATTCAACAGGTAGAACGCAATATACAAGCTCTCTATGGTGAAATTTGTTTTATATTAACATTAAATTTTATTTTTGCCAAATATATAACAATAAATAAGTTGTTTGTGTGAAAGTGCTGCACATCATAGAAATAGTTACCATATACACGGTATCTTATAAGCTTCTTGCGGCACCTAACTTTCTTTCTTTATTTCGTTCATTAATTAAAAAAACATTAATAATAAACACTGCGCTTGCGATTAGTGGTTATCACTGTATGGTAACCGAAAACTCAGGAAATTGATATTGAGGATTGCTATATCACTTTCAAGGTGCCGATAAACTATTACCAACGAAGCTACAAAAATTGTTGTATTTCATAATTTAATTCTAATATTTCACATTTTTAATCCAACTCCAAAGTTCTTCCTGGTTAGCTTAGGTTTGGACAAAGTTTGATATGTTTTTAATCTTTTGTGTTTAAAATAAACTTATGAAAATATAATAGAATAAAATTCAATACAAATAATTATAAAATAGTAATTAATAGAAACAAAATTTTGAAATGCAATATTTGAATTTAATGGTTCCCGCTTTCTCAGTCATGGAGAAATTTAAGCGTCCTAGTACTTTTCACTAACCCGGTATACCATATTAATGTAACATAATATTATGTAGATTTTCTTCTTAGAGATGAGACTATTTTCAATTATACAAATTTGAAATATATTTCGCTTTCAAAGTGAACGTCAAGGCCTATATAAGGGTTACATTAATAGGATGTACCTACACAAAATAAGCAAACTTTTGCTCCACTTGCGGTATTCATAATGAAAATTGAAAAGTCTGGCCTGCCGATTGAGAGCGTATATTGCATTACACTGGAAAATTTGCCCTAATTTGAGCTACGCTCTAGACCACCTATAGAAGTTAAGAATACAAAAGAATAAAGAATATATTTTTTTCAAATATAATAGTGATATTAGGTACACACAGAAAAATAATGCGTTTTAAAATACACAAGAAATGACCTCTGAAAATTTTATGAACGTTCTGTTTATAAAATATTAGTTTAATCACTTGAAAACATCAACGATATTTCTTTATTATATTGATGTATTGCGTTTGTGCGTGTTACTCGTTTAAAACCAATTATTACTTGCTTATGACAAAATGTATAGTAATAGGATGATATTAATCAAACTGGACATTTTATATTTTAAAGGCGGTCGGTTGTTTCTTAAAAAACATTTTAAAAAGAAAAAAGTTGTTTCTGTCATGTGACTTTTACCAAGCAATAGAGCAACGGGAAAAAGCGTCCATTATCGTTTGCGTGCTCCTTCTCATAGTCCACTTGTTTGCATTGTCCATGTACCACGCATATATTTTTTTTTATTAGAAACAGGTTTGTAATAATAATTTATGAGCGCTATGGCAGAAAATGGAACGAATTCACATGAAAAAGAGCATACTGCTGAGGACTGTGTCGTCACTCTAAATGTATTTCTGAACAGTAGAAATTATTTGCACCTGCTAACACTACTATCAGGTAAATAACTAACTACCAAGTTTCAATTATTGAGCATTTTAAAGAATTCTTAATGATTCAAAAATATTTTCAATGATTAAATAGTTCAATAATCTGGACTACGTAATTATTTTCGATGTCACCGATGGGAATTTAGTTTATATTTCCAAAGAGAGAAAAAGTTTTTTGGGCGAAGGAAAGCTGAAGGAAGTGTTTTATTTGTTTTAACCAATTAATTTTTATTGTATTACCATTTTAGCATAACATAGACGATGGCACAATAACAAACATCTCAAACCCTGCAACATTGTTAAAACCTAAGTAAAACCAGCTGTGTATAATTAAATAAAAATATATTTAACTTTAAAAATTCGGTTCTATTTCTTTTTTAATGCGTGAATTGTAATTTTATTTAATTCTTTTGCTGGACTGGCAAATGAATATGCGTTTTATCTTCAAAAAAAGTGTTTTATTCGTTAATAGTATATTATGCAACAAGTGCGGTAAACGGCATTTGACTCACGAGTTTATTTGACACGAGCGGAGCGCAGCGGAGCGAGTGTTTAATAAACGAAATATATATTTCCGAAAACATCCGATTGCTCCCAAATCCGTGCGGTAAAATCCCGGAAATGTCCGAAGTGGCTCGGATTCATGGGAAACGAAACTGGCGCTTCCCGCACGCTAGATCCGTGGGTCATTAGGTATTTTACAGACGGGAGTGGGAAAACATCGTTTTCATATTTAATTAAAGAATCTTTCACTAATCCGGAAACTCATGCTGATGTTATTAATTTAAAGAAGGGGCAGATTTAATCTCAATAAAAACATTATCTTTTATAAGAAACGTATTATAAAACCAATGGATAGTACTACGTTGTAAATAAGAAAACCTGTTACATTAATATTGCATATGCTTGAAACTAAAAAATAACAGAAAACAAGGATTATCCATACAATTTATAATGATGGCGTCTTCGTTTTACATCTATAGCATGTTTAAATTCTTACTTTAAACATTTACAATAATATTCTGTAACGTTTGTTTTATTATCTGTGCCATAATTCGAATGTTTTTGATTTCAATTGAAATGCATTATGCCATCATATATTAACTCACATTTAATTTTACAATGTTTTTTAGACATATTCTTTATTAAATAAAATGCAAATTTTTATTTATTTAAACGTAGGGAAAATTGCTCAAAGTTTTAATTAAAATACGAAATTTATTTTAAAAGCCATTTAATCACGCCAGAAGAATTCGAGGAGAAAAAAATGAAAAGAGTGTGGTAATGGAAAGACCGCGCACGAAGGAAGGAGGCGAAGCCATTTCCAAGCTTCTAACAGATACAATATAATTACACAAAGCGTTATTACTTGACGCCTCAACTGGGGGTATTCATTAGCTGATGAGCGGTGAACCAGAGACCCTAAAGAATAGAGACTTGACGGTGGAAGTTATTTAGTACGGGCGGTTTAGAAAAAAATGGATATTTGAACCGAAAAATAACCAATAACAATAAAAATGCGAAGAGTGGCGGAGCAATGTGATCTAAATGATCTAAATATTAAAAAAACGGTGCAACAATTATTTCAAATTATAATGCTATAGCACTCCTATCCGTTTGTTCCAAAATCTGCAAAAGCACGACAAAAGCAAGACTTTCAAATTTTTTGGAAAGTCGAGGCTTTTTTTCCGGCATGCAATTTGGTTTTCGAAAAAAGCGATCAACGCAGGATACCATTCTCTCTTTATATAAGCGTAAAGGCAGCAAACACATGTGTTTTGTTCGATCTACAAAGAGCATATGACTTATATTAGAGGTAACGCCTTAAGTTGGTTAAGGTCTTTTCTTGGGGGTCGTACGCAGTTGGTCAAATTGCGAGATGAAGTCTGTTCGTAGATATAAGAAAGTGACTAACTGATACGAATTAAGGGGGTTGGGGTTTTGTTAGGAAAGATACTAAACAATATTTATTTATTTATGTATGTATTTATGTTTAAATCTAAAATTATATATCAGTATCACTATCGCTATCATCGCCTGTTCTAATTATTATTTGTTCTATATTATTTGCGATATGGATATACGATTGTTCTGCTTTTTCTATATGTTTAACAGAATTTGCTCAACTTTGTGGAGGGATGTTAAAAACTTCGAAACTGGTGCGCGCTAGATTTTTTTGCATAATTATCACAAACGTATTCCTTTTGTAGGTTCAAGCTTTGTAGAACCTCAATTAATTGCTTTTTGGAGTAATCTTCGTGAAAATAAATGTCGTTATTATACATGTAGTTTTGGATTGTTGGTTTCGTGTCACATGAGGAAGGGGTTTTAGTCAACTGTCTACTGTCATAACTTGCATTGTCCATTACAATGACGCTAGCAGGAGGAATGTTTGGAACTAGGTTTAATCCAAGTAAATAATTGGCCTTTGTTGTTCTGTGTAAATCCTAATTTTTTCTAGATATTCCAGTCGCCATCTCCGAATTCTAAAAGATTATATTAAAACTTGCCTTTTGTCAATTTTTTAAAATCTAAAATTCATGTGTTGAATACACTTCCATAAGGTAGTTCTGTCACATTTAACACCTGTTTCATCTTTTTCAATCCTCGTAATTAAGATTTCTAATGTAGGCACGATTTGTTCCTCTTATAACTGGTAAATTTTACGCCGTATTATATCTTGATCACTTTCATCTACACTCGAGAAAATGTCAGCATCGCTTTTTTTTTCCTCGCTGAAATGGGATTATTCACAATTTTCCACACAATTGATGTTGGAATTTCCGTCATTGTGACCGTTTCTTCTAAAGATGCTTGCTTTCTGCCAGCACGTTCAATGAGAGTCAAATAAACATTGTTTATAGCTTCCTTAGTCTCAATAGAATAGCGTTTTGTACATTTGGGCGGGAGCATCTCCAGAGATACACTAGACTCGCACATATTTTGCATAATTCGCACACGATTCAACACACGCTGTATTACACACGAAATAAAAATGATTACTAATAAACTTAAACTAAGTAGTATACCAAACCAAAGAATATTAAACACAGGTAGGTATATTTTTTTTTATTACGGACCACAATTATACCTGAATTTAAATTCCGAAACTTTAGGTAATAATCTTGTTGCATTGTATGTTAATGACCACCCTTGGATAATCCCATTCAAAAGCAATTGGTCACTTTCTTATATCTATGAACAGACCATACCTTAGGATTTGAATACGTCTCTGACTCCGGATCAGTGAACTACGGTGTACCTCAGGGAAGTTTACTCGATCCTTTATTGTTCATAGTTTATAAATTATGTGTTTTCATCTTTCTCTCATTTTGACTTTTCCCTTTTTGCATATGATGCAGCTTCGTTTGAGCTACTTAGCATTGCAACCAACATTGAACAAATGAAACATTATGCAAAAATTTACCAATTGATATTGAATGATAGTAAAACTAAGATGATCGCCTGTGGAAGCTCAATCAAACAGAAAAGTGTTTTAAAATTCCAGATCGCGAAAACGGTGCGTACAGATGGAATCAGCATCGCAAAAAAAAACGATTTATTTTGTCTGTCTCAAACTTCAGCGTCCATCTTTTTTCTTTCAATATTCGACTGTTTTTTGGACATTGCTATGAAATACGATAAGTGTCCGAATTTGAAACTATCGGCTTTAAATTTTTCAGGCGGGTAGCATTTGGTCCTCTGACGCAATCTATTGAAATTGGGGGGCTGGAGGATAGGAAAGTATTTTTAAAAAATTAAAAATCGCGTTTGCAAGGGTCTAAGAAAAGACTCATTTATCGAAAACCGTTAATGCAACCGAAAAAAATGTTGAACGAGAAGACGCATAAAATTCGGCTCCATAAAATTTTATTTTTTAAAATTTTTCAAAAATGTACAGGGTGCGCGGCAAATTGCCTTCGGTTGTCATTTTACATGACAATACAGAGCGCATAAACAGCTAAAACTCTTGTATTTAAAATTTTCACCTGTGGTACAGGGTGTTCAAGATATTAAGTGCTATATTCAAAAATTAACTTGTGTAAATTTGCAGCTTCAGATTTGGCAGAAAGGTAGAAATCTACATTTCACCTATTGAAAAAGGACTTACTCAAATTCCGCAAAGCATTTTTTTTTAAATTTTTGACAATTTTTTTGGGTATATTTTGACTTCCAACTAAAAAATATTTTCTCGGAAACTATTACCCCGAGCGACAAAATTTGTGAACCGGGAAATGCAGGGTATTCGGGATCTTAACTTTTATTTCAGACAGTTTTTCCATTATATATATGTTTTTTTGAATTATAGACAAAAATCCAAGACCCTGAAAATTGTTCTTTTCGCTGTTAAATTATTAGCAGTAATTCGTGAAAAATATGGCCTACTGGATTAAACAGTGTTATACGCCACATAGAGAGCTACACATTTTGTATTTTCAGTTTTCTTCTATCACATACGCATACGCGAAATATTTGCATAAATCAAAATAAAAATCACCATTTTTCGCCCTCAATCTAGACGCGATGACGTCATTACGTACTCGAAAACTGCTTAACCTATTGAAAAAATTCGTATACCGGGAAACGAGGGAAATCAAGGGCTATAACTTTTGCTTTGGGCATTTTTTGGATTATGTACAGGGTGTGTCGATTATGGGTAAAAAAAAAGATCCGGACAATTTTCGTCTTCGTGACTTAATTATTTGCCGTTACTGAAAAACTATGAAACATGGGATAATTTGGTTTAAGCAGTCTCGAAAATTGTGTCTAGAGAGAGTTTCAGGCTTCGTCTATCATACAGGGTGTGCGGGATCTTTCGCTATTATTTGTGCAAATTATGACATTTATCAAAGTTTGCTTTCACTTTGAAGTTGACCGAGGCGTGAAAGTCATTTTATACAGGGTGTATACACAATAAAAATACATCGATTTTGCGAAAATTCCATAGTGATCCGCAGGAGCACAATAGAAAAACACTGAGTTCCTCTAAGACAAGAAACAGCGAAGCGGCTTTTTTGGAAATAAAAAGTGATTCGCGATACTTATATTCTCTCAAGAACCTCAGATATTCAGTACAATTTAATACCGAATCTTAACATAAAAATACCTACACATCGACTCTCTCTTAAATCAGATAGTCCTTTTGTTTTGACTGTAAAAATTTATAATAAATTGCCTATCGAACTGAAGGAGATAGCTAGTCAAACAAAATTCAAATGCACTATTAAAAACAAATTGCTAGGCCTCGCTCATTAAAATATTAAGGATTTTATTTCTCGTGATACCTTTTAATTCGTATTCGTTGTTTGTTATTGTTTATGTATTTGTTATTTATCTAACATTATTAATTATTATTATTTTTAATTAATTAATTAAACTAAGATAATTTTGTATTTTTATATTCGTATTATACTGACAATATCCAACACTTGTAATTCAAGACTTATGAAAACAAAACAACAAAAACTGATTAAGTAAATAATTCGGTTGTTATACCGAAAACAAAATAAAACGATCTAAGTCCATAAGAGTTTTCTTTCAATGAAATGTTCATGATAAAAATCCAACTTCTAAAGAAAATTAATAAGAGTATGTACACCCACCAAGTGCGTAAAGCTAAAATGTCTTTTCTTATGACATTTCTCAATTCAAGTGTGTAGTTGCCAATTTTAATATCAACATTATAAGGATACGTATGTCTCAATGTTAAAAGCAACAACTATATTCATCTAAGATAGGAAGAGATGTTAATTAGTTGATCTGAAAGAAATCATTATTTTGGTCAACAACACACAGAAATATGTATTCTTTGATCTAAAGGCATTCAATCATCTTCATAGAAGTTCACAGATAATGATTATTTTTACGATACAAGGTGTTTAAAAAAACTTGTTCCAACTTTCAACTGATGATTCTGCATCTAAAAAATGTAGTCCATATAAGCGTAGGTCTGGAAGATAAAAGCACTGGGGAGCACTGGACAAGCGGGATTAGTTTTATTTTGTTATGTTTTTTATTCGTTTTTTTGTGTTTATGTTCAACTGTAGAAAACTTCTTCATTTATTGCTTGTATATATTTCAATATTACTTTGAGTGTCTAGAGGTCGAACTTGAACTCTTTGTAATTGTTTTCAATACATTTTTTGCAACCATAACGCTAGGCTGGCTGATTAAATAAATATTCTTATTACGAGTATTATGAAATATTTTTAAAAAAGGCTTTTTTGCAATATTTTTTTCCCACATTTTGTTGAAATTTGGCTACGTCATTTATAATGATAATGGTCTAATTTTGCTTCAACTAACTTACGAATAGTAATGTCAAAAAGTCACTACAAGTACAAGTTTTATTTCTTTTAATAATAATAAAAATAATGCAAGTTGATGACATATTTTTATGAACATTTATTTTTTGGACACTGTACTCAGTTATACAAAATTAACACTGAATAAAGTGTTTCAATGACCATCATCAGTTTAGTTGCTGGCATACAGCCTATGATAATTTTAGCACAAGCCTTATTTTTTTAATATCGCATCTTGGAAAGATGCCTACGTTTATATGCAGCATTGCTGCAGGTTTTTTGAAACACCTTATATATATATATATATATATATATATATATATATATATATATATATATATATATATATATATATATATACGGAATCCTGCAGACGTTTCACCAAGATCTCAGTTGGCATCTTCGATGCTCGCGCTCACCGTTTAGTGTTCGAAGTGTTTTATATTTTAAAATTATTTTATTTTTTCAATATTTCATTGATTCAAAATCCTACACATTTGAAATAATAATTAATAATGTTATTTTTGTTATTAATAAAATTCTCACATATTATCGGTTGAACTGAGGTGGCTTTTACTTGATGAAAATCCATTGAACAAAATAAATAAGAACTAAAAGCTCAGATTTTCACGAAATTATATATATTCACACACCGTGTCTTTATCAAATGTAATATTTACAAACTTAAAACATAAAACCTTAATTAATGTTGTTGTGAGAATTTAAGTTTAATAAAGGAGAGGTAATTTAAATCTAATTGATCGTTAAGCAATACATTTGAATGTCTCATTTTGTTAATCTCCATGGCTTCCAATGAATTTAATTTTCAACTTTTTGTGGCTGTATGTGAAATATCAAAATTGTCGTCAAAAATATGTTTTTCTGTGTTTAAGTGTGTAGCATAATTAGAATCTAGACGATTGTTTTTAAACGCTCCTTTATGTTCCTTAATGCTTTTCTTGAAGGATCTACCTGTTTGTCCAATATAAATTGTAGGACATGATCCGCATTCCAACCTGTAGACACCTGATTTTTGTGATTTTGGACACTTCGTTTTATTGTTTTTTACAAATTTTCCTATTGTGTCGTTGGTTCTGAAAGCTATTTTTAAACCACATTTTGACAAATATTTTGAAACTTTTTCACTAGGTTCTCCTATCTATGTAATTGTTTTAAATTGTCCGTGTTCTTTTTTAGGTTTCGGTTAAATAGAGTTTACTGTTGTCTGGATTTGTTTTTTATTTATAATTTTATCGATAATTCGATAATGGACGGATTGTAACCGTTGTTCAGTGCAATTTGTTCAATGATATTACATATATTTTTCTTTGTTGTAATTTTTTGTTGAGAGTGGGGTATTAAGAAATCTGTGTATAAAAGAGTGAAATACAGCCATTTTGTGTGTATAAGGGTGATTTGAGCTATTATGTATGACTATGTCCGTGTGTGAAGGTTTATGGTAAATGGAAAAATCTAATTTGTTTTGCGTTTTCGTAATAGTTGTCTGTCCGTTCCAGTAAAGCAAGCAAATACATCATCCACGTATTTATACCACCATAGTTTACTTAAAGGATGTTCTTGTATGATATTTTCCAAATTATCCATAAAAATCATGACTAATAAAGGACTAAGTTAATTTTCCATAATCAAACCTTCCTTAGAGATGTAAATCTGTCCATTAAATTCAAAACAATTTTGGTCTAAAGATACTTTGAAGCAATCTAATAAATCTTCTTTCACCAATGGGTTAACCTGTTTCCGAGTGATGGTGAAATCTACTAAATCAATCACATCGGTAGGTGGAATACTGAGAAATAAGTTTTGTACATCAAAAGACTGTTGCGTTAGAAGGGATTTTGATATCTTTAATTTTGTTGAATAATTCAAAAGAATTTTTTATTGCAAGTTTTGGTTTAAAATCTGTGTGGAACTTTAAAATATTTATTTTATTTTGTTGCGAGTTTAACAGCTGAGGCTGTTACATAAGACACGACTGGGCTAATGGGCATATCTTGTTTATGTAATTTAACTAAAGAATATAATTTCGGCGGTGTGGATTCATAATTGTTAATAAATACTTGTCTTTATCACTAAATAGTGTGGCGTTAGTAATTACTTCTTTGACTTTTCTTTGATATAACTCGTTAGGATCGTGTTTGATACATTGGAAAAGTTCTTTTTTAAGAAAATTGTTGGTTGGTAATTTCATTGATGAAAAATTGAAATTATTAAACACTTTACAAAATATATAATATTTAATTCCACGGTTATTGTTTTGGTTAGTTTACTTACGACAAAATGCACAGTTTTATTTTGAATTTAATAACATTAAGCTATTATAGGCAACAAATATCCCTGATAAAAAAATTAGCTTAACGTCGTTTAGACAAAACTTCTCTACTTCCACTTCTTCGTACTGCAAGAGAAGATTGTGAACTTCTCCTAATTACGCATTCTCGATGGATTTTATAGGAGTTTTGTTGCATCCCCAAGAAGTGATTTTATTTTTTTTGTTCTTCCGAAAGTTATAAAATGAATTGAAAACTGCGTGAAACAGTTGGATTTAAAATCCAGTGTCCGCGACAATACAGAACGTTGAAATTCCGGACGGTCACCGCAAAGCTGCTGACAGGCGACCGCATTCAAATTGAAACGTCAGTGTCATTTTCACAATTGCTGTTGGCACCAGACTAATTATTATAGGTTTGCGCCTAAAGGTGCGGGCACGGCATAGAAAAATTACATTTTTTCCCGAGACTCACGAAGTATAAATTTTTGTTAATTAATTATCGGCCGTTGTCAGCGAAAAATCAAAAATAATATACTTCTTTGTTAAAATTTGACCGGAATCGGTTTGAGGTTAAACAAAACCGAACCCACACAAACGCGCCGTTTTGAACACGACTATATTATAAATTTGCCCGTTTATCGATGGATCGACAGTGTAAATACATAAATAATAATTAAAATGGAATTTGTAGAATAATGCTTTCCTATTTTTTATGTTTACGCGAACTCGATATATTTTCTACGATAAATTATCGTGTTTTTCTAATTCGAACTGCTGAGCGCGGGATTACAGTTTGTGTGAAAATAAAATCCAAATACTTACATTGAGATATTGAAACAATCATAACAATAAACAGGATTTTATTTAAAAAAATAGTAAACGCCACATCCAACATCGTGGCAACATGAATATATGTAAAACTACGCAAAAAGATACTCTCACACAGAAAAATGAATAAATTAAAATTATGGACACAAATGAATATCAGGAAAAGATTCAAGACATTCTTACTGACGAATCATATCGTCAACTCAAAAAAGATCCTGCGCCATATATGGATCGCAACCTTAAATCTTAAGACAACGGCAATCACGAAACCGGACATGAAATTTTATTCGATAAAACTAAAAATCTTGCATGTAATCAATTCTTCTACCAAACGAAAAATCTGAGAGTCTATAGAAATCTATAAGCAACCTAACAATATTAACCGCGACTCAGGTCTCTACGTGTCACCAATATGGGAATCAGTCATCTGAGACGATGTTTATGCCCCTCATTTAGCTTCTCCGCCCTCAAACAATATATAAGCAAGTACAGAGGAAAATGCGAGCCAGTTTTAGTCAAACTGTGAAGAAGTCAACAGGATGATTGGCGAAACGTCAACAAGTTCGACTCAGCAAAAACCGACGCAGGAGGAATCTAGAAGTTTTGTAAAAAGTATTACAGGAAGTTTCTTTGAAAAATTAAATTAAAAGTAAAAAAATCGAATTGAATTGAATTTGAATATTTTTTTTATTTCTATTTTAGTTATTCTTGTTTTTGTTTTAGGTTACTCGGGTTTAATAATTTATAAATAATAATAACATACGATTTGAATCATAAAGCAATTTTTGACAGTTGAATTATTCGACTGTATTAATTTTATGGTTTATTATATTTATTTTTGTTGACTACATTATACACATATAGGCAGACTAAATCCTTTCCACACAAAAAAAATCAGCTGAAAAATACGTTATATTAACCGACTCGGAATAAATATATATATATATATATATATATATATATATATATATATATATATATATATATATATATATATATATATATATATATATATATATATATATATATATATATATATATATATATATATATATATATATATATATATATATATATATATACAGGGTTTTTCACTTAAAACTCCGCACGCCAATAAGTCCAAATCGAAAAGAAATATTTAATTTATGTAAAAACTAGTCAAAGTGTGGGGTCAAGTAGATATTTCCTAAAGTTTAAAAAATTCGACGCCTGCAAAGAGCTGGGCGTCGCGACGCGTCGAAAAATTATTCGATTGCAGAGACTTTTTAAATACGCGCATACAAAAGTACATATTATTTAAAAACTTTTTTGTTATTTACTCAAACTTATTTACTTTACCCGTTTCTAAGTTATACCGATTTAAAGTAAACATTTCTTGATTAATAAAAAATGTGATTAACGCTTATTTTTACAAGTATGCCATGAATGTAGTTACTATGGCAACCATTGTTATCGCAGTTGTTTTAAGTGCAATTACAAACGTAAGTTGTTATTGCTGTATCAAAAAATTGTCACAAGAAATATCCAAATTTGTTCGGTTTTAAAAAAAACTAAGAATTATTATGTGAAAATGGTGCAATTTAGCAATGAGGAAAAAGTAGACAGACTGGTGTTTGGAGAATGCAGATGCAATTGTAGAGAAGCAAAAAGGGTTTACACACGGCGTTATCCGCATAGAAGAGTCCCCGATGCAAAAACCTTTTCAAGTTTATGTAAAAACTTAAGAGAATATGGCAGCTTCATAAAACCTAAAAGAGATAGGAACAGGACGGCTACAAATGATGAAAATACTGCTGCTGTAATTCAGCAGGTTGATAATAACCCCAAGATATCCCTATCAGAGATAAAAGAAAATACCGGTGTTACCATAAGTTCTTCGTGGAGAATTCTACATAGAAACTCTTTTCACCCGTACAAAAGTAAACTAGTTCATAAACTAGAACCAGGCGATTATGCTAGAAGAATGTATTTCTTAGCGTCATTGTCCGATTTGTATAGCCAAGATGCAAATTTTCTCTCGAAAATTTTATGGGGCGACGAAAGTCGATTTCAAAATAATGGAATCGTTAATAGACACAACTGTCGTTTTTGGTCCGAAAACCATCCTCGTTGGATTACAGAAAGAGGTAACCGACGAATTTTTAGTATCAATGTTTGGTGCGGCATATTAAATGGATTCCTCATTGGACCTTACTTTTACGAAGGAACTTTAAATGCAGATCGCTATTTAAGATTTCTTCAAACTACACTTCCGGAACTATTATAAGAAGTGCCTCTTGACACTAGAATGAATATGTGGCTACAGCAGAATGGAGCGGCTGCACATAATGCCCAAATAGTAACGAGGCATTTGAACCGAGAATATCCCAATAGATGGTTTGGTACTAATGGACCGGTAAGGTGGCCGGCGAGGTCCCCTGACATTACACCACCAGATTATTTTCTTTGGGGCTACCTAAAAAACGTTATCTATGAAGAACCTATCGAAAATATGGCCGATCTCATTACCAAAATTAGTGCAGCGTGTGCCGCTATCACAAGAAGGACTCTCCTACAAGTGACCCAAGCATCTGTTAAAAGTTTTTGATAGTTGTGTTCGAGCAGATGGACATAATTTTGAACAAAATTTTTGAAATGTCTTATTATGTAGTTAATTGCAATAATAATTTTGGTTATTAACTTGTAGGTATTTTACTGTTTTTTCATTTATTTATCATGTTATCAGAACTAAATCGATAAAAAATAATAAATAAAATCATACTAAAATAGTTGAAATCTATTGTTTGTAATTGCACTTAAAACAACTGCGACAACAATGGTTGCCATAATAACTAACATTCATGGCATACTTGTAAAAATAAGCGTTAATCACATTTTTTATTAATCAAAAAATGTTTACTTTAAATCGGTATAACTTAGAAACGGGTAAAGTAAATAAGTTTGAGTAAATAACAAAAAAGTTTTTAAATAATATGTACTTTTGTATGCGCGTATTTCCAAAGTCTCTGCAATCGAATAATTTTTCGACCCGTCGCGACGCCCAGCTCTTTGCAGGCGTCGAATTTTTTAAACTTTAGGAAATATCTACTTGACCCCACACTTTGACTACTTTTCACATAAATTAAATATTTCTTTTCGTTTTGGAGTTATTGGCGTGCGGAGTTTTAAATGAAAAACCCTGTATATATATATATATATATGACACTATATTCCGGGATATCATCCGTTCGCTCGTTGAACTCCGACTGGAATCCTGCATCCGACTGGAATCCTGCAAATCCTGCATCCGACTGGAATCCTGCAGACGTTTCGCCAAAATCTCACTTGGCATTTTCAATGCTCGCGCTCCGAAAACACTTCGAACACTGTGTTCACATTTTTCCGTCCGTGAGTCGGTACGTGAGAATATATATATATATATATATATATATATATATATATATATATATATATATATATATATATATATATATATATATATATATATATATATATATATATATATATATATATATATATATATATATATATATATATATATATATATATATATATATATATATATATATATATATATATATATATATATATATATATATATATATATATATATATATATATATATATATATATATATATATATATATATATATATATATATATATATATATATATATATATATATATATATATATATATATCCTGCAAATCCTGCATCCGACTGGAATCCTGCAGACGTTTCGCCAAAATCTCACTTGGCATCTTCAATGCTCGCGCTCCGAAAACACTTCGAACACTGGATTCCAGTCGGATGCAGGATTCCAGTCGGAGTTCAACGAGCGAACGGATGATATCCCGGAATATAGTGTCATCACATTTTTCCATCCGTGAATCAATACGTGAAAAAAAAAAATATATATATATATATATATATATATATATATATATATATATATATATATATATATATATATATATATATATATATATATATATATATATATATATATATATATTCGGCTATATACTTTTTAATTACCTGAAGATAATTGTTTTTTTTTGTTATATATATATATATATATATATATATATGATGACACTATATTCCGGGATATCATCCGTTCGCTTGTTGCTATTGCTACATATTCTCATTTTATTTCAATTTTTGACCTGATTTTGGTTCAAGGAATACCTGTTACTTTAATAGTTTTATCTTAATTTTTTAGTAATTAGTATTTGTCTTTACCTGAAATCTCGTTTATATTGAATGAATTGCAAAAAATACTATAGCCTTGTGTTGCTTCAAATGATTTCAATCATCAACTTTCTCAACTCTTCCAATTTTTGTTGTTTATGGGTTTAGTGATTGGTGCGATATTGATGAAAATGTGTGATTGGTGCGATATTGATGAAAATGTATTTATGCGAGAAATTACCTTAATTTTACATATATTATTATTATATTATATAATCATCTTATAATATAGAGCAGTAGTTCATGTTTAATCGATGAAATAATTAAATCCATCTATTAATTTTCTGTGGATTTGAGAAGGAAATGCTGGAGTGCAGTGGTCAATAATCCCATTGTTACCCGGTACAATAAGTTGGAGATAACCTTCTAGACCAGTTTATGATTTTTAAAACGTAGTTTTGAATGAAATTTAATATTTGCAAGGCAATTTTATAATACAGTGTCACCAAAAGATTTTAAAACTTTCGTTTGAAAAAAACTGTGAAGGGCTGCATGCTATTGATTAAAACCGACTTACCGAAGACCTCGGAACGCAAATATTCGCAACAGAATTTTTATGGTCGAGCAGCGTTCTTCACGAAGGATATATTAGTTTCATTTCGAATGAATTGCAATTTCTCCGGGGGGATAGAGAGAAAACGGTAGCGCAGAAATCATTCTCACCCACAATTAATGACGATCGAAATTAAAAACGTTAAAGGTTTATTGGTTTCTATCGTTTCTCTAGCCTACCCCTCCCCCCCTTATAGCACCAAATCAATTTTGAGCGAAATTTATTGCAGAATTATACGATTATAATCGAAGACAATTTCCCATCTTGGAAGATTTTCGTTGTAAAAGTGGCATTTACAAAGAAATTAGTTGCATTTTAGATGACTAACTTGTTTTACAGACCAGTTATTACAGAAATCATTTGTCTTTTATATGCCGATTGCTACAGGGTAGTTATTAATTGATTGCCAATACTTCGATGATGAACAGAAACACATAAATACCCAGTGTCCGACGTATGTTAATATTAAGTTGTCTTCTTAAAATCACCTCACCTCACAATCTTAGGTATTGGAATTGAATTAATAAACACCAGGGTTTTCAGCGGTTTAATGGAAATTCATGGATTTTTTCGTCTTCACACTAAAGGCCAGGAATTTATAATTTGGAAAATTGCTGAGAACGCCGTTCAATTTAAAGTGTTCGGTAGGGTTTTTCATTATTTTTGTAGTTTCATAAGAAATGCCCCTCACAACAAGATATTCCTGGAACTGGTGTCTCAACTTGACTAAAATTGTTCTGATCTTAAAAAAATATTGTTTTCTCTATTATTTTGTAGTTTAGTCAGCGGAAACCTGTAAAAATCAGGGAATTCTCATTTTTTATATCTTGTTCACGTGACCGTCAATGCCGGTAGGCACTGGTAAAAGCCTTTCCTTCCATTTAGACATTTTTAATAAAAATAAATACTCTCAGATTATTATAGTATGGATACTTACGAAAGTTTTTCTGTTATAGATTATTAACAGTGTTACATAGGGGGCATAGGGTGACATATTCGTTTTGATTATTTTATAAAGAAATCATTCCTAATACACTTAATTCAATAAAAAAGAAAATAAGGAAGATTTTACTTTAAATATTTTAATTTTCATTGTTAGTTGACAAAAATATTTCATATATTATTTACTATATTTATTTTATTTTTGGACTTGTTGCCTCAACCGTACCCGTGTTTCTAATTGTCATTATTCCGGTGGTATGTGTGGTTATCAAAGCAAAAAAATTAATAAATTTTAGAAACATTTAAAGAAAGTTACATAAATAAAAAATGGTCAACTTTGTAAATTCTTTAAAATATTGCAATAGCAGTGATATAAAGAACGTTTAGGGTCCAGATATATCAATAAACTTTCTTCGAAATCTATTTATACTCTATGGTACTATGTAACTGTTTGCTACGCGTAGTTCAATAAGAATGGCTTGCCTTTTGTTCCTTTTTTCCTTATTAACCTTCTTGTGATACTTTGCTACACATTTTTCTATTAATATAAATAACATATAAATATAATAGATACATAATTCTCAGTCTTCTTCTCTGCTTACCTTTGCGCTTACGGTTTTTGACTTTATGTGTGTACGTGGATTTAAAAATACCTGTCTTATAAATAATAAACACTCAAGTAAATCAAAAGATTTAAAATTACAAAGTGCTAGAACTTGCTAACCAGGGGTTGACAAAATTCATTTTTAAGACTATCACAAAAAGTTTTCATGAAGGCAGATAAACTGAGGACAATTTTCTGCATTTTTTTAATTATTTTTAGTATTTTTAATACTTGGACTTTCTTTTTTATCCAAAATTTACTTGGCTCCGCATCGGTTAAATTACTTTCTAAAACCTGACAGTGTTTTATTAATTAATTATAATAATAATAATTTATAACTAATTTCTTTAGGCACAACCGCAATGATGCCTATAGTACTATAGCCTCTTTTAGTAAACTAAGTGCTGTTAAACTTATTGCTGTTTTGGTTGGTTGGATTACAAAAAATACATCTTTTAACTGCCTTCAAAGTGATGATTACTATCAAAAACAGACTTTATAATTGTGCCATTTAAATAGATTTGAACATTATCTTGGCTACTTATTTTGGTTTTTCTTTGTGGAAAATGATTCAGATCTCACTTTCATTTACATTGCGATATAGCCCGCATAGACAGCTAAAACTTTTGTATTTAAGGGTTTCACCTATTGTATAGGGTGTTCCCGATATTCCGTGCTAAGTAAGAAATGTGTTAGGTGTCCCAAATTTGCAGATATTTGGCAGATTTTTTGGCAAATTTGACTTGCAGAAAAATATGTTTTTCTCCATAATCCTTCACCCTATCCGTAAAATTCTTTATCCAGCAGACGCGGAAGTTCCTGGGCAATAATATTTATTTCATGCAGCATTTTTTCAATTATATACAGGATTTTTAAATTATAGGCATATAGCACATACGCTGCTCGGGATATTTGAAAAAATCCATATTAAAATCGCTATTTCGGGGGCTCAGTCAAAACGCGATGACGTCATTGATTATTACGGCGCACTACATGGTTTCAGAAAAAACTTATTTTCTCGAAAACCATTTAGTATTTTGGAAAAATTCTTGGACCAAGAAATGTGAAGGATCCAGGGCTATAACCTCCATTTGCAGAATTTTTTCAATCATGTACAGGATTTGACAATTACGGGTAGAAAAATCTAAATGACCCTGAAAATAGCCGTTTTCATGAATAAATTATTAGCTGTAAATGAAAAACTATAAAAGATGGGATAATTTGGTTTAAACGGTCTCCAGAGAGAGAGAGAGAGAGTTTCAGGTATGGCCTATCATATAGGCTGCGCGAGATACTTGGAATAATATAATTGGAAATCGTTATTACTTGTACAATTTTTAATTTTTATCAAAGTTTGTCGCGACTTTGAAATTCGGCGATAAGTAAAAAACGCTTTGTACAGGGTGTGTACACAATCAAATTACATCGATTTTGCGAAAGTTCCATAGTGGTACGTTGGAGCACGATAGAAAAACAATAGGATGTATTCGGGAATCGTCTGCGTAGTGATGGGTAAAACAATTTAACCTTGGAAATAGCAAGCGCAACCTCTAATATGGTAAAGTCTGTTCGTAGATATAAGAAAGTGACTAACTGATACGAATTAAGGAAAGACCCGGGCAAGCTGTAAGAATGAAATATGGCTGAACAAGTCCGTACTTTGCTTAGAATTTACTTATTTGGGGTTTTATTAGGAAAGATACTAAACAATATTTGTTTATTTATGTATGTATTTATGTTTAAATCTAAAATAAAATTACAAATTATTTTTATTACCTACTTAAAATTATTCACATAATATATTAGAATCACTATCGCTATCATAGCCTGTTCTAATTATTATTTGTTCTATATTATTTGCAATATGGATATACGATTGTTCTGCTTTTTCTTTATGTTTAACAGAATTTGAGGACATTGGAGTTAACACGGGGAAAAACACGCTGTATTACACACGAAATAAGAATGATTACTAATAAACTTAAACTAAGTAGTATACCAAACCAAAGAATATTAAACATAGATCGGTATAAAAATATTTTCTATTACGGACCACAATTTTACCTGAATTTAAATTCTGAAACTTTAGGAAATAATCTTGTTGCATTATATGTTAATGACAATCCTTGGATAATCCCATTCAAAAGCAATTGGTCACTTTCTTATATCTATTAACAGACCATAACCACTTACTGCGGAATCCTCTATTATCCTCGTGTATTCCAGGCGAATCGTTATCGGTTGCTTGTCCGTGATGTTCTCCATCTTCCGACATTTGAGCGTCCAAACTTTCTTCTTTTACCGCCGTTTGAGGCTGAGGTGACATGGATGTACTCGCCGGCGAACAAGAATCCGTTCTAGGACTCGGTCCCAAAATCCTTTCTTCACCAGGCGAAAATATTCCTGAAAATTAAACCAGTCCCACCCTGAGCATCGCTAACGTGGCACGACTTACCGTGGTTGTGCCCGTGGTGGATATTTTCGCTGCTGGTTTCGATTTTCAAACACTTGGGGGACGTGAAGGCCGAAGGGGAAGGAAAAGATTTCAAGTCGGCTAAGGGTCTAAAGGCTCCGGAACCCAGAGACAATCCGGGATGGAGGAATTGGGGCTGCAGATGGTTTAATATGTGGGCGGGGATGCCGCTGTATGCTTCCATGTGACGAAATCCGAAGGAAGAGGCCGAAAACGGTCGATGCAGTTCCTTTTGCGCTTCACTCATGGTAAACTGAAAGCAAAATATTGCCTAGTGAATTTGATCAAAATTAAATATGATTTTGCTTCATTGGTGCTTATTAGTAAATCAATAAGAGGCTACATGATTCCATAATTTTCATTACTTACTCTTATTAAAACAAAAGTACTGTCTGCATTTGAATTGAAAAGGGGATCATTTAAATTATAGCGACACAGATATTAAAATCAGCATTACAAAATAATATTTTAAATGTATAAAATAACAATTGCAAAACAAACAGGCCAAAGTCCTTTTTTTGGCTGACGTCATCCTTGTAGAAACTCTTATTTTTTTTAGTTTCAGGCACAATTATTGTCTTACAAAATGTTTACGGTTTAGTGAAAAATTCACACATTAAAAAAAGAAATAAAAATCATTAACACAAAATAAAATGAATATAAAAAAAATGGAATAAAGGATTTTCATCAAATTTTGTGTAAAAAAAGGGAAAACAGTGCTACAAAACACTTGAAATGTTGACAACACAATATGGTGAATCTAATTTGTGGGAAAAAAAAATTATAAGTGGTACAAGCTGTTTCAAGAAGACGCCGATGAAGAACCTTGCTCTGGACGCCCAGCAGGTCAATAACTGATGAAATCAGTGAAGAAATGAAACAAATGGTGTTGAAAAAATCATCAGAGAAGTGGTTGAAGACGTAGGCATCTCTATTGTTGAAGTTTTGAGCATGAAACGTGTAGCAGCAAATTTTTTTCATAGTCTCAAGACTCTGAAAATCGCAACAAACGAAACAACATATTTATAAAATAAATATGTAAACAAAAACTTTGCAAGAACAAAAGGCTTCAGCAACTATTTATATTAATAAACCACCATGGAGATTTTTTTTAAAGATTTTTTTTTAAATTTGTATTTGTATAGTTATTTTTCGCTTCATTTTGTATGATATGTTTTTATCAATGGCAATAGCTAATACAGTTTTTTAAATATTCGTTTGGAATAATATTTACCCAATAAGATGCTGTATTTATTAAAAAGGCTTTATATGTCCCTAAATACATTACGAGATTTGATTATTTGGTTTAAGCTCGGAAATAGTAGGTACAAAACGCTCAATTTTTAAAATGAGTTTTAAAGTTGCATAAAAAATGGAGTTTTGCTGATAATTCGGCAACTCAATATCATGGTAAGTCGATTTTTTATTGTTCCTAATAACAACTTATATTTAACACAAAATTGTATATAACTTTATCACTGCATTTTAAAACCTGTAAATTTGGGGCCTATGTTTATAGAAGCTTTTGTTCCATATAATATATAGTTAAATCGTTAGATATAGATTTTGAGTTCAGCTCATAAAACACTTAGTGGAACATAATGGCATAATACTAACCTGCGGATTGAAGGGCCTTTGGATGCGTAGGGCTTCTTGCAAACCGCCAGTGGCTTGCGAGAATACTACCAAAGCGGGCGAATTTAAATGCCCGGAATTAGGAACATATGCCGAGTTCTCCATGGCTGAAAGAGAGACAGAATACAAAAAACTCAGTATATGCCTAAATCGAATCACGGCTTTGACTTTTTTATAATCTTAAATAGGCAGTCGGAAAAATCTTTTAGTGACCTAAGAAAATATTGTTGTTGGCACAGATATAGTTAAATTCAAAAGTTAATTGGGGTATTACAAACCTTTCATTTGTTTTAATTTTGTATATACAGGATTTTTCATTTTTCGTGGGCCAGTCTCAACTTTCTCATTAAATTATACTACTTTTGAATTTTTGAATTCTGTACAAAATTCTGAACATATTTTGTGTATAATGTCCTAAATCTAGGTCTAACAGGTTTTGACATTTTTAATTTTTTATGAGAAAAAATGACGTTTGCAAGACAAATATCTGCAAATTTTTGCGGAAGCATTTATTGTTCCACTTGAGGAAGTTTTGTTGTCGACGAAGGACAGGAATAAGGGATTTCATAAGAAATTTCCATACATATTAATACAGGATACGCGAAAAATAAGATTAAAAATGAAATTTAAAAAAACTGCCAAAAAACTTTTTTTTTAAATGGCAACCACGCATTTTTGTAATCTTTTCATATTTAGCAAATGCAATAAAATATTATGTTGCTCTTCATTATTCAAAATATGACGACGTCTATCTCTTTCTTTCTTCAAAGTTCCATATATTCTAAAGTGTTCCTAAATTCTGTCGAAGATCTTCTTTTCTGGGCGCCTCCTTAATGGAAATTTTGTTATATAATCTCTAAGAGCCAGTAACTTTCTAACATATCAATATTTTCCTCTGTGGTAAACATAATACGCAAGCCGCATTCTAGCACTTATTTTGTTTAAACGCCGTCATAGCCACCTTACACTAACTGAACTTACATGGCAACAGCATATTATTTGTGACAAATGTTTAAAAGGAAATATCTCAAAAAGTAAAAATATTAAATCAATCTTATTTTTCGCGTACCCTGTATTAATATGTACCAAAATTTCTTATGAAATCCGTTATTCGAGTCCTTTGTCAACAACAAAACTTAGTCAAGTGAAACAATAAATGCTTCCGAATGAAGACATTGGCAGATATTTTAGGTCTTGTAAGCGTCATTTTTTCTCATAAAAAATTAAAAATGTCAGAAACGATTAGACTTAGGTATAGGACATTATACACAAAATATGTCTAGAATTTTTTATAGAATTCAAAAATGAAGTAATATACTAGGCGTTCCATCTAAAATAAGAAAGTTGATACTCACTAACGAAAAATGAAATACCCTGTATATACAACATTAAACAAAGGTTTGGAATACCCCAATTAACTTTTGTATTTAATTTTTTTTCCATCCCTTATAGTTTCTGAGATAAGGTAGTGTCTAAAGATAAACGGCCCACCCTATACAATCCGGATTATTTTCTATGGATAGAAAATTACTACTGGCGATATTTCTCTTCTGCAATTCAATTTTTTTATTATTATTGTTTTTAAAACTAATTTTGCAGTGGCTGATAATCCTTCGTTAACAGGGGATTTGACAATTATTAAAGACGAATATTAATATTGTGCTCCTAAAAATTAGTAACAATCCTTTTAGGATAGTAGACGTCGATTAGAATATTTTATTCTAATTCCATTAATGTTTTAGCACTGTTAATACATTTTTTTGAATCCGTTCCTCAATTACTTTTATACTTTTATATTTTTTACATTTTATAGTCCACATTAAAACTTCTATATGGTATAAAAATTAAAATGCAAACACCACATATAAAATTTATTGAGCAGTATCCAACGTTTGTAGAAAAATATGAATTTTATGAAAGTGTAATTAAAATATCGAGCATTTTGAGCTATCCATGCAGTATTATCTATCTGACATTTTTCTAAATATAACTATAATAAATTTAGACTGCGCAACTTGACTAAAGTAAAACACTTTTATCAAATCTAATTTCATGCTATTTATGAGATTCTAGTCGTGCCCTATTATTTCACAAATTTAATTTTAATTTCTTATAATGCAAATTTTGAAAGCGCCTCCTAAAAATAATAAACAGATGCATTTTGGTGGGGAAATTTTGAACCAAATGAAGTCTGCCAAAATGTAATCAAAAATTTCTTAATTTCTGTTTGTCACGAATAGGAAAAATCTGTAGTAGAGTACCTTTATTTTTGAAAATATCTAGCATTATTAAAAATTGTTTATAATGGAAAACCATTGTGAGATATCTGTATTATCTTTGAGGTTTGCACACTGAAGATTTCAGACTGCAAATGGCTATAGGTTAATATATCCCTTTTTGCATATGTAATGTTACATAGTGATTTCTGTTGAACAATTGCAATTTAAGAAGTCTAAAACCTTTTGGGCAATAAAATCGTACTACATTTTCCACATTCATATTGTTTATTTGATTTTTAGGATTGGGTAAATTGTCGAGAACAGGTGCATTTACAAAATTATTTGACAAATTTAATTTAACATTCTTATACAAATTTTGGGTGCAGCGAGGCGGAAATTTGACATTAAAGTGATATTTCACATCCAAAGAATAATAAATAAAGGCCTTTGGTAGGGAAATTTGAATCAACTTAATAGCCAAATATGAAAAAAAAAAAATAATTTTCTTAATTTATTTAATCGGTATTTTTCCTAAAACGGTACATACTTTTATTATCATTTTACATCCTTTCCTGTCTAGCGTTTCTTTTACTTTAGTTTTATACAAATTTCATCCTATCCAATATCAAGATTTTTCAATGTTGGTTATCGGCGGCCGTTCCAAGTATCACTTTTTTGAATCCCTTCTTCATTTTTTTCATTTTAAAAAATATATTTTTGTTTATATAAAGTGTATCCAATTAAATAGACAGTATGTGGGAAACTTTTCATTCTTAGTTTATTAATAAAAAATATTCTTCATAAAATATCCTAATACAACTAATACAAAAAACTTGAAATACAATAATCAGATGTAAAATTTGTTGAGCCGTAAACTACCTTTATTTTTGAAAATATCGTCCATTGGCAAAAGTTGGTTCTAATGGAAAACTATTGTCAAATATTTATGCAGTATGGAACCCCATAGGTATTTTTTTTCCATATTTAATTTTACATAGTGATTTCTGTTGATCGATTACGATTTTAGAAGTTTAATTTTTAAGTAATAAAATGCCACTAGATTTTCAAAGTTCAAACTTTTTACTTAGAAGATTCTTCCTCAATTATTTCACACACGCAGTTTAAAATTGTTATTATACAAATTTTGAAAGCGGCGGGGAAGAAATTTGTCTTCAAAGTGAAATTTTATATCCCAAAAATATGAAATAGATGCGCTTTCGTGAGGAAATTTTGAACCGCATCAAGTGCCAAAATGTAGTAAAACATTACTTCATTTTAATTTGTTAGGTATAAGAAAAAATCGTATTTTTTCTAAAACTTCCACTGCGTTTTTATTATCTGTCTAGCGTTTGTTATCCTTGAGTGAACGCTTTTGTAGCGTTTTAAACAAATTTTACCCTATCTAAAATCAAATTTTTGCAATTTTTGTCATAGGTGGCCGTTAGAATTGAAAGAGTCGACTTATCTATCACTTTTTTCTCATTTTTTAGATTTTTTTTATTTATATAAAGTGTATCCAATTAAATCGGCATCAATCTTAGTTTATTAATAAAAAAAATCTTTGTAAAAAGTTCCAATACAATTAATTCAAAAAAACTTGAAATACAAACATCAAAGATTGTTGAGCCTTAAATTACCTTTATTTTTGAAAATATCGTCTATTGGTAAAAGTTGTCAAATATCTATGCAATATGGAACCCCATAGGTATATTTTGCATCTAATCTAATTCTAATCTAATCTTACATAATTTTACATAGTGATTTATGTTGAACAATTACTATTTTAGAAGTTCAAAATATTTTTACGCCATGAAATTCTACAAACTTTTTACAAGATTCTAGGACTGATTTAATTGTGGGGAACGGGTACCCTTACCCAGTTATTCCACAAACTTAACTTAACATTGTTATTATACAAATTTTGAAATTGGCCCGTAGGAAATTTGTCGTCAAAGTGAAATTTCATATAATAATAAATAGCGCTTTGGTGGGGAAATTTTGAACCAAATCAAGTCCCAAAATGTAATCAAAAATTAGTTAATTTTAATTTGTTTGGTATAAGAAAAAATCACATGCTTCCTAAAATTGCCACTGCGTTTTTAATCGTTTTAAACAAATTTCACCCTATCCAAAATCAACTTTTACAATTTTGGTTATGGGCTGCCGTTCCAAGTGAAAGGCTCGACTTCATCACTCTCTAGGTCACCAGCAAAACCGCAAAAACTTCACAACAACTCAGCAACATTTCATTTCGCGGCAATCACTGCAAAATGTGTATCAAAAATTACCTGATAACTTAGCGAAAATGAGTCGAGAACGCGGGAAAAAAAATTATACGCGATCCGTCAGCATTTCGTTCGACTACGCGAAAGAAACTGATATGAGTTTTCCCCCGCTACAATCCCGAGCACGTTTTGTAAGCCCACCCCATGCGCGCGCAGCACGTGGATTTTGGTACCTCCCACCCAACCAAAGCTTGATAGGAGGATCCTCTTGCTGAAAACCTATAATCACGTCATTAATTTTGTTGTTTTATATTTTATTTCAGTTCGCTTTCTGGGTGCTCTCACCTGCTCTCTCTCGATCGAACGCTCGTCTGTACCGCATTGAATTTACTCTGCCTGAAATCTTTCTCACTTTTGTTTCGTATGGGATATTAATTCCCGGGTTACTGGCCCATTTCGAAAAATTTAAATTCAAAAACTTTATTTTTTCTATCTCAAAATAACGAGTGTAAATGTATTCGGCAACTGTTACTGCGTTTACGAAAGTAACTCATTACTTGCTTTATAAGACTGTTCGAAATAAATTATCTTGTCTTATTCTGCTACATTACAGCAAAGATTTGTGTGCTTTTAATAATCACGATAATTGCTCTCAACTGCTTTACTCTAAAGGACTTAAATTCTTTATAGCTCACAACCTTAAACATGTTAGGAGTTCAAAATCGGGTAAATTATGTCAGCATAATCTAAACTTAATAATGAATCAGGTTGACCTAGAGTTTAAAACAAGAAGCAAAAAATCTGGGCCTACGGATGAATACTAACATAAGATTTGGAAAATATGTCAATTGCTTAAGAAACTCTACCCGAATCGTGAAATAATGAGTTCGAGCCTTAAATTATCTCACTTTGTAAGTCATTAATTATGTCCAGGTTATTATGTGCTTATTTAGTTTCGACAGACCTCAGAAAGTTCAGAATAATTGCTTCAGATTTTAGTCACACTGGATATGATAGTATCAGTCACGTTATACACTGAAATATTTGAGGTTTCAATTTTTCACCACCTCAATCTTGCTTACGAAACATTAGTGCGATTTGTCTTAAAAGTTCTTTTAGGAAGCTAAATACTAGTGACACAAGAAAAAACCAGTTGCGACATAATTTCAAAGATATTTTTCCTATAAAGTACCTAAATTGATCAACAAATTATCAGTAGATTCTTAAAACGACTTATCCTTAATTACTAGAAAAGGTAAAACTATGTATTTTTCATAATAAAACCGATTTTTTATTATAATATATAATTATATTAGTATTATAATTGTACATTGTAGAGATTTTGGTTATTTAAAAGCTCCTTTTCTTTGCTTTTTGAATAATAAATATAATAATAATGATAAAATAATAATAAAGTATAAAAATTTATGTTACGTAAGTTAAATAGAAAGCCACAATACTTTTTCTGAAGAAATTATTAGTATTATAGAATAGAAGAATCTCTAATTTTCTTAGTTGTTGTGCCTCGTATTCTCAAGGTGTCTTAAAAGAAAATTAATCAAATCAAAAATTTTGAACAATATGTTTTTCAAAATGAGAAAGATTTTTCATTATTATGATATAGCTTGTATAAGGAATGCAAATGTTTTTTTGATTGTTTATATTGATATCCACGAATATTTGTATTTTTTTTAAATATTTTTCGTGATTAAATTGTAAAGTATTTTGCCTTTTAACAGGTAAAGACAACAATAAAATTTATGTATAATTTTCATTTTTTACCGACTTTCAGGAATGATTCGTTTTTATGAAATACAAGAATTTCCAGTCTTCTTACTTCTTGTGTCTCATTTTTTCAAGTTGCATTAAAATTAAATTCATCATCATACTAATTACAATACAATACAATGTCCGTTAACATAGAAGATAAGCTGGATAGCATAGACGTTGAATTAATTTGCTCTTCCTGAAGTCTCTCACACTTTTGTTTCGTATAGGATATTTATTCGCGGATCATTTGTCGATATCGAAAAAGAAAACACTGCGTACTATTATTAAATTCTAAAATTCTGAAACATTATTTCGTCAACTTTAAAATAACTAGTGTAACTATTCAAATAAGCAATAAGAAATTTTACGTGAAACATAAATGGTACGTCATAGGAAGTATATTATTTTCATTTTCGAATTTGATTTTATAGGATAGAAGAATCTCCAAGTTTCTGGGTCCTTGTGCACTATTTTCTCAAGTTGCATTAAATCAAAATGAAATATCTTATTTAACACAATACTGAATACAATACAATACAATACAATTCTGACCATAAGTTCTGTACAGTTCAGATTAAAACTGGTGGTATGGATGATATGGTTGAAAGTTGTACTTTTTGCGCGTTTTTTTTTCGTATTTATTATCCGCTATAAACGTTAAATTTGTGATGGTGGAAAAGTGTCCCAAAATTTTAGACGATTCAAGTTTAATACTCTAAAGTCAAGATAATAATAAAAATATCCTATTTATTCTCATAATTGTTGTGAAGGACACTGTCAGCATATGTTTAATTAATATTTGAAAGTCAAAAATTTCATTTTTTATTTCAAAGTATGTGTTTTAATTATATTTCTGTAATTGTTAGAACACTGCAAGTTGTTATGAATAATATTAAAGAGGCTAATTCCGGTAGATATATCCAAAACTTTTAAATCCAGAGTACCTAGAGTTTCGTAATAGGAATGAACTTTCTCGATAATAAGTGGTCCACTCTCATAGATTGTTGGGACAGACCTAAAGTGAGACAAAAGTAGAAAGGACAGAGAAAATGATTGAGGAGAAAGATGTTTGATTAAAAAAAAATAAAGAAAAAACAAATAATAACAAAAAGTCAAGAACAGATATTGATACTTTAGATTATGATTCACCAAAAGAAGTATGGTAACATATTAACAAAAAAAGGCAGCTACCTCACAGTTGATTTTGGAATTTAAATTTTTGTCGAAATTTATTTATTATATTAAGCGATGTTAGTTCTTAAGTTAAATAAATGTTTTGGATTCAATTATCCATCTGGGTTTTAACATTATGCTATTTAAAAGAAAGTTGAGATAACTCTATACTTGGATAAAGAATCAAAACTAATGGAAGACTGTAAATTTATGCTATCCCATAAAGGGTATTGGAAAGTGTCAGAACTGCAGAACTGAGAGCTGTCACCTGCTTTGTATTGTCTTGATTTTTTTGGAAATATTGTCTACCACCTTATTTTAAATGGGTAAAAAATATATACTACAATTTTGTTTAACGAAATGTCAAAGGTTAATATAATCAACTTAAGGTGTAAGGGTCACTAGATACTTATGTTATTCATAGGCTGGTAAGAACATACGTCTGGAAATGCATAATAGTTTTAAAGATCCTTTTTGACCAAAATATTAATTAAAAAAAACAAGTAATTTAAATAATGAAAAAAATGATAAAAGTGTCTTCCAAACCGCTGGAATTACTAATTTTAACTGTTAATTTTAAATATTCTGTGTTATCTATATATTAGTTTTGATTATTTTGTATAATGCCGTTATCGGCGCTTTAAGTTTTCTGAAAATTATCGTTCTCTGCATCGGTTCTTAGCAAAACACACTGTATATTTTTGTCGATTAAAATTTTTGTTTAAAATACCGCTTAGTGGCAAATTGTAGGTGTTAGCTAATCAGTTTTTCGTATTTAGCTCTTTTTGATCCCGAAATAACATTTCGAAATTTGCAGAATTGTTGGCATGATTTTTTTATACTTTTTACTATTTTCCTAATAATCCCCAGTTAAGTTTCTGCTCCCAAAATACTTCGTTTGACACTCCTTTTTCTTAAAGTTTTTGCTTGTGTTGCTGTATATATGATACCTATTGCCATTTATTTTGTCAATCTTCCCCCAACCATCCATTTTTTTAAAGATACGAGTCCATTGCGTTTTCTGAACAAATTTTCCAGATGTCTCTTTAATCACGGCTTCTCAATTTTATTTCTTGGCATATCGAAATATTTATACTTTTGGTACAAGATTCTTGATGATGTTGGCTATAACATATATGTGCTAAAAATAATTAAATATTTAAATAAAGAACAATACTTTGGGAATGCTGTTTCCCTAACTTCATGATTTTAATTAGGTGTTAATTTTTTTTATCGATAAATTGAAAGTATTTAAAACAGTAAATCAAAATTCGCAGTACCAACAGTCAAATTTACATTGTGGCGACTACCAGAATTTATTTGTTTCCTGTATTATGGCTTGACTGTCAAAATGTTTGAATGTCCATATTTTTAGACCACTTGAGCAAAACATCTAATGCTATATGATTCAAAAATATTCTATACTATATTTGTTTCATTAAATTCTACATAAAATTGTGAAATATTTTCTCATAAATACAAAATTTTTTAATCGCCTTTAGAAAGGGGAATTCCTCTTTAAAAGTATGTATTTTATCTCACTCTGTACATTTACTTAATTATTACCATTTTTATTAAAATATTTGGTGTCGCTTTTGGATTTTAAAGCTATTAAAGCAATTTTAAGGTAACTTCTTCTACAACACAACAGTGATTTTCAAAGATTTTCGACGTAGTAAATTGAAATTTCGAGCACAATATTTCCAGTTAGAGGGATTTTCAAATACTGGCGAATTCACCATTTTTTTCTTATAAAATAGTTGATCAGTTAACGGTGTACTTCAAAAATATCGCACAATGTCAAATTAAAAAAAAAGTGTAACTCTTTTGAAATATATCGTTTCAACAAATGGTCAAGAGGGGTTCCCAAAGTAGTAACTTTTCATTTTTTAAAAACATTTAGCTGTTTCGTGTTTATTTTTCTGCAAATTCAGAAGTTCAATAAATTTTTGTAAAGAACGATGAAAATAATATTCAATATTTAAGCACCGAAATGGTTAGATGGCATAAAAATGGAAGTTTCGAAACAACATACGGCAGTAAGGGTGGTTTGTATGACTATCCGCTAGGTGTCGCGGGTTTTGTGGTCACTGTTTTCTATCAGCTCTTTCATGTTAAATGTTCATGTTTATCGGATAAAGTTATCGCTTCTCGGCCTTTTGGCTAAGATCAAAGTGTAGTATCTGTTCTTATCAGCTTAATATCTGATACGCCCCGCATGCGGGGCCAGTATATTAAACTGATTTTTGGAAATTGATGGAGATTTTTAGGGGCTTGCTCCACCTCCATCGCGGGTTGGCTCGGCATTGCAGTACCGCTGGGATCGGCCCATTTTATATAATTTTAAGTTACCATTTCTACATCCAAGATTTCGATCTTGTATCCGAACATTGTTTTCTAACTGATAATTTTTTACCGTTAACAATTTGCGGCGGTCTGTGAAAGAAACGGCTAACCAATTTTTACACAAAGGAAATTTGGTAATACATTTATTTCCAGAAGAGATTCTGAGAAAATTCAGTTACATTGGTAGTTGTACTGGCGAATTCGCCATTATATAGTATGTTTACTAACTTACAAGAATACTGACCTTTTAAAAGGGGATTATAGACACAGCTTTTGTTTCAGTTTTAGAATGCCAAGTTGTTTATTCTGAGAACTAAAGTGTAGTGTCAATAATTGTAATTAAATCCAAACTGATATGATTCTTATCAAAGAATCCTCTAATTTAGTTTTCATAAATTTGTTAAACATTAATTTTGCCTATAGTTGATATGTTAGAAAGACTTTATTCTTGAATCATATATGTAGCATGGGGTAATTAGACTATTGGCAGCATTGCACCAGAAAGTGGTTGGTAGCAGTTGAAAACAATGGCGCTGACGGAGTAGTATGGTATTGATACAATATTTATTTTTGTTATGGTTTTGTAAAAATCCTCAGTCTGGTTAACATGATTGGGGGTTACTCTGACAATAAATCTCTATTAAAATGACGTATTGACATATCAACAAATTTAGTGTTAAGTTTCCTGAATATGTAAAACATGGCTTCTAATTCATACAGGTATTCCTTTAATCAATATTTAACGTCACACCCTTGCTGTATTTTTGCATTCTAGGGTGGAATGGGTAGAAATAATAGAGCCGAAGACTCAAGAGCATATGTATGCCAATTTGGCCACTGGTGAATGTGTCTGGGATCCTCCAGAAGGTGTACCTGTCAAACGAACTGATTCAAATCAATGGTGGGAGCTTTTTGATCAAAATACCGCCCGATTTTATTACTATAATGCAACATCACAAAGAACTGTATGGCATAAACCTACAAACTGCGATATTATTCCTCTTGCCAAATTACAAACTCTAAAACACAACACTGACTGCAGCCCAGCAGCAACTAGCAATCAGGCTACTCAGACTGGTCACCATGTTGAGAGGGGCCAAGCTTTAAGTTTATCAGCCAGTACTCCACAGTTACGACGCAGACCCAGTGATTTATGCCGAAGTAGTAGTTTTAGTCAAAGAGCAGCTGAAGCCCCATTGTATTCCAATTGGCATGATTCTCATTTGTTACCACTGGAACATTTCTTACTAAATAATGGCAGGGAATCAGACAGTGACCATTCAGACAGTGGAAGTGAATCTCTTACTGGTAAGTGTATGGTTCAACTATTTCTATAAAATCTAACACAGCATAATGTCAACTATGAGGTGCTAAGCAGTTTTCCGATTGCAGGTCATGAACCAGATAATGAAGACTCTGATCAGTCAGAAGGCAGCTATTTACCTCACCGATTGTCTCATAGACCAGTAGAATATCTGAATTTGCCTACTGGTGTTAATACAGAGCCCAGAGACAGGGATAGAGATGTGTGTCCATCCATTCCACACTTGAAACCTTTAGCTGAGCCTCCACTGCAACCAGAGCGGGAAGCAGATATGGAGAAATTTGCCGCTGATAATTTAAATCTTGGAGGACGTGGTTTATTTAGAAGGAAAGCAAGTGTTCGTGATTTACTTAGTTGGACTCAAAGAAGTCTACAGAGACCTCTATTAGCATCAAGCAAACCAGTGTATAAGCAAGCTTTAGAAATGTTTAGGCAAGTTCAAATGTATATGGGAGATAGGAAAGCAAGACCTGGAGTTTCATTAAATTCGCTTTTAATGGAAATTTTGGGAATTGGACACGCTCAGTCCTTGTTGAGAGACGAATTGTTTGTCCAATTATGTAAGCAAACGACCGAAAATCCGAGGAGGGAATCTCTTTTACGCGGATGGGAATTATTGACCATCGCTTTAGCTTTTATACCACCTAGTCCTGTTTTTCAACCAGCTTTATTGGGGTACCTTAATCGTCATAGGGACCCTACATTCTCGCGTGTTTTTCCTGATGTTAACCGGTGGCCCATTCACGTTCAAGTAAGTGTCTACTATCAAACTTGTTTGCTGTATTTCTGCCTTTTATATTAGATAGTACTTCCTTTTGAGTTTGCTTCTTGAAAACATAACATACTGCGATTTTTGAGTTGTATAGTATGAAGGATTCCTAGGAATTCCAGCACAATTTCAAGGAATTCCCACCCTTCCCTTTGCAGTTTACCCCTAGGATTTTTTTCGAGCACATATAATCTAACTTTTTGGGTGAAATTTGAGGTTCAAACTGAGCACATGAAATCACACTAGAATGAGATATTTTTTAGCCCTAATTGGCGCTGACTTTAATTACGATAATACAATACAATACAATATCATTTTTTACATAATTTGGTATATTGTGTATGTCAAATTAATTCTACAATCTAAGGTTTTCAAAGCAAAATGAATTTGAGCCATTTCAATAAATGTAACACCTCACAGAAAGTAGAAAAATATCTACATAGTTTAGCGAAAAATATATTTCTTAATGAAGTGACTCTATCACATGCACAGTACATTCCAAATGACCTTTTTTCTATTGGCGATTTCGGCAACCATTAAAGAAACACATGTCTAATTTTGATGAGAAATTTAATAGGGCAATGCATATTGGGATATTTCCATAAAGTTGGAACTTATATGGTGATTTTAAGGTTAATGTTTGATTTAGTCTTTCAGGAGTATTTTTGAACATTGAAAAAGCGATTTTTATGCCCGTTTTTTGTACAATTTATTGGCGTACACAAAACAGATTTAAAAAAGTCTACTGCCATTGGATATGTAATAAGTTTTGTACCTAATAAAAGCTTTGCCTAGTTTTATTAACAAGCAAGTCATTGCTAGAGAAAAACTAGCACTATTTTCAAACATGACGTTTTATCTTTATACTATCGCAAGTACCTTCAAAAATGCATTTGTATTTAAATCACTTTCATCATCATCATTTTTATTTGCACACCTATAATTTTTTAAGCCAAAAAGATATTCGTAAATTTTTTACATTTTTAGTTTGTTTTTACTCATAACATTATTTAAATTATAGACCTTAAGTAATAGGTATAAATTAAACTCTTACAAGGTGTTTTTTTTTAACATATTGCTTCTCTCAAAATCCAAAGTATTTATTTGTTTGTAGACGCAATTCTGATTGATTGATGTTAGTCAAAACTACATCTGCTTACCACATGGCTAAAAATTTACTCTGTCAGAAAGAGATACATCAATTAAAATAAATCAATAATATTCATATTCGTGGAATAGTTTTTTTACTAATTTTAATGTATTAAATATATATATACAGACGGTCAAAAAAGTCTTAAAATAGTATTTTTTTAGGTTCTTCTTTCACTTACATTAATGAGAAATATATTTCAAGTAAATATCGGCAATCTCATTAAGAGTAATAGACTTTATTTGAAGGATAAATAATAAGGCAGTTTTGGAAGCAAGAAACTATGCCAAATAAGTCTCCATACACTTTAATAAATCACTATTCAGAACTGCAGGTTGAACCGTTAATTATCAATATTTTATCAAGTCAGCTTGTATTAAAATTCAGTTAAACAAATGAGTTATACCTGTTTATTTTTGACGCCACTTTTAAGTCAGTGGTTTTGAAGTAAAAGCAAAATGAGCGCTAAAAATTGCGAAATTACAATTGCGCTTCGAAAAATCATGGTAGGTGTTGGAAAGAGAAAAAATCGTTTAGAGGTATTGGTAAAATAATTAAAAAATCACATTCAGCTGTACAGTATGTAATAAATCAATAGAAATCCACCGTTAGTTAGGGAGTTAACTGCCCGAGAAGAAATTGTGTACGCTGTACATCACTGGATGATCCATAATGTCCGCCAACAAATTTATACACCACCACAATCTCTGGATGTTACCCCATCGAGCATCTGAAGAATTAAAGCGACGAGTGAAAAAACATCAAGTTACGAGTAAAAAAGACCTCAAAAATAGGATAAGAGAAGAGTGGGAAAAGATGTTGCCAGAAGTTACAGGAAAGCTTATTTTTAAGTCTTCCAAAAAGAGTTAATGCCATTATTAAGTAAATGGCAGTTGTAGAAAATATTAGACTTTAAGAAACTTTTCAATTTATCATAAGAAATGATTGTGTACGGAGACTTATTTGCTTCTAAAACTGCCTTATTTTTTATCGTTTAAATGAAGGGTTTCAAATGATTAATGAGATTGCCGACATTTACTTGAAATATATTTCTCATTAAATGTAAGTGAAAGAAGAAACTAAAAGAAACTGAAAAAATACTATGTGTACGGAGACTTTTGCCGGACTGTATTTTATTGTATTTATTTGATATTGATTGTATTTAAAATGCATATACATTTATACATTTCACGTTTCTTCCGATCTTTTGACTTGCACCGTTATTTTGATGTTTTATTTATTAGTTCGACTTGCAGGCTTATTACTAGCTTAAAATCTAACGACAACTGTTTACCATATGCCTAAAAAGGTAGTTCGTCAGAGAGAGATTGGTATCCGTTATAGAATAAATTTTTTACTAATTTGAATGTATTAAATATATCTATTTTACTTTTGGTATTATTAGTTGTAGCCATTGGCACGACTGGGTAATTAGTTGTAGGGGTATTTTAAACGTGTTGCATTGCCAGGGCTACAATTTTAATCATTTTTGGAATATGCAAAACTGCTAAAACGCATGATATATTATAAAAAATTGAAGAATGTAGAAAAAAGCTGTCGTTCCAGCGAATTATATCGAAATAACCGTGCCTTAGGTGAATCATTACGCGACTGTAGCCTGTCAACGGTTAGAACGGATAGGGGCCGGAGGAAAGCGTACAGCACGCAGGCCCCAAATGGACGATATCGAATCGGCAAGGAAACAAATATTCCAGGCGAGTTTGTTCGGAAACACTCTAAGGGAAGTGATGCAGCTACAATCGACACGTTGGCCGAGTAGAAGACTACCGTGGCCTCAAGTGGAGCTATCGTTACAAGTGTTGAAGCATCAGGGACATGCGACGGAGGGAATTTTCCGCGTCTCCGCCGACGTAGACGAAGTGAACAGGTTAAAAGGGCAAATGGATCGGTGGGAACTGAGCGAACCCAGCGACGCCCACGTTCCGGCGAATTTACTAAAACTGTGGCTGAGGGAGCTTTACGAACCTCTAATTCCCGATTCCCTTTATCCCGAATGCGTGGCCGAACCCATGACGTCTCGTCGCGCATGCGATTTAGTTCTGCGTTTGCCAACTTTGCATAGGCTAGTGTTATGCTATTTGATACGATTTTTACAAACGTTTAACAAACCGGAAGTCATTCAACTTACTAAAATGGACGCTTCGAACTTGGCTATGGTATTTGCACCAAACTGTTTACGATGCATGGCTAGTGATCCCCGCACCATGTTCGACAACGCTCGTAAAGAGATGGCTTTCATGCGATGTCTTATACAGGACCTCGATACCGAATGCGTTCGAGATATGATCTGACCTCAACTTCTTATTGTATATTTATAATATCGTGACACTGTTGTATTGTTTTCTTTATTATAATAATTAGATATCATTCTTGGCTGTATTTTTTCCGGACCTTTTGGGCTCGTCTGGCACTTGCGAATCATCATTGTATATAGACAATATATTTTACGGCGTATGTCCCTGAAATGTTTTGTTAAAAGGCCCATATGATATCCCTTGGGACATCTTGCAAGAAATCATCAACGCTTAAGCTACGTTAAACACATTGTTGATGATTTGCTTAGATTCTATTTGCCAGGCAAAACCAACTTTCCTAGGCAAGCTCAAGTTAACTCTATCTTAAGGATTTCCCGGCATTTGGTACCTTGGTAATTATTCGGTCCCATGACTTGCGTTTCTTGGGCATCTGCAAAGAAATCCTTTTTTTGTACCTGGAAATTACATGTCAAAATCAAAATTTTTGTTTACATTCTCTCTGGTAAAAAGCGCATATGATGTCCCTTGGAATGCCTTGCAAGAAATCCCTAAAACCATTGTTTTCCCAGCACACTCTTAAGCTACGTTAAACACAATGTTGATATGAGTTGCTTTACATAGGCTAATCTGCAAACATCTTTTTTAAACATGCCAAAAAACTTTTTTTATATTTCCAAACAATGATCTGCAAGCATAGCGGAGAAAAAACATCGTTCCTACCCAAACTCGAGTCAACTATATCTTCAGGATTTCTCGGCATTTTAACTTACCCTTCTAGAGTACTTTATGGTAATTGGCCATTATTGCCGATATAATTTTTTCTTTGTCCCATGACTTGCACCTGCAAAGAAATCCTTTTTTTTATTATACCTTTGAATTTCATGTCTAATTAAATATGGTTGATGAGTACAAAAAATAGCAAGATATGAACAAAAATTATGAAATAACAGTTAGGTTATGTGACACTTTTTTGCAAAAGCTGGTGGGATTATCCAAAAACCACATACACCAAACTAACCAAACTACTACCACCCTTCATTAGTTGCATGATTTTCTGAATACGTGTCTTTCGAGTACATTTTAAATGTTGTAGTACATTTACATTTATTTAACATTTAGTATATTTATAACAACAATTTTTATATGATGTTTTGAATTTATTATAAATTATATAGAAGATACAAACACAAACACATTTTTTCAGAAATAGTCAAACATTATTCTTAAAACAAACATTAAAACTAAAAAAATCGCTTAAAACTAAACCTAAAGCGAAAAGAAAAAGCTTTTGTCCAAAAACACTTATTTAAATATATCATGATCTGAAATTTGACAAATACTCTATAAGTGTTCTATAGTCCAAGTCACGTACGTTTTTTATTAATCTATATAAGGTGTTTAAAGAATAACTTGGAAATTCTTTATCCCCTTGAATAATTTTATAAACTGGAATGAAAGTGTTCAGAATGTTGTTGGAAAAAATCGTTATGAGCAATTTTTTCTGAGTAAACTGTTACAACATTGATCATATTTTCCGCTTCTTTTTTGATATCAAGAATTATTTTTTACTAATACACAGCTGTACTAAAAACTCAACTCTTCATCATTCACTAAGCAGCAAGCGATATTAAAAATCATAATTTTTGCAATAGAATGGATGGAGGGCTTGTCCTTGTTTGAATTTCTTTAACTCCATATTAATGGTAGGAAGTAAATGAAAAATTTCATATTCTTGGGGTGGAGAGGGGAATTTGTTCATTTCAATCATTAATACTAATTTTTAACTAACACTGATACTCTTTAGCATGTTATTCTAGTTTATTATTATATACAGATATAGATATTATCTTTCTGCATGAAACACAGGTTGGGATTGATATACCATCCTCACACTAAGTGTGACTTGGACTATAGACACATTTTTTACATCTAGTCCAAGAAAAACAAGTACATCGATTTTTCCCAGGAGCTGTTCATTTGTAGACTCGTCACTACCACAAATTTCTCTTATACGTGATTTTTGTGGTATTGGTAAGTTTTACCAGGTCTTGCGATCTTTTGAGGGAACTGTTTTTTTGTCCATGGTGGCTACCTTTTCTTGAAATGAAAAACCACACTTGAATTTTTAGATACAAGGTGATTTTGAAGCTTTTTTTACTCACTCATAGTTTTTCAACTACAAAGCATATATCTTTTATGTATATTTATATTTTTTTAAGGGTAGGCTATAAATTACATAATTTATTACAAAAGTAGTATTTATTACATAATTATGACTTTTTGACAGCGAAAGTATATTAGGGAAAAAGACACTTTTATTCCATAAAGTTATATATATATATATATATATATATATATATATATATATATATATATATATATATATATATATATATATATATATATATATATATATATATATATATATATATATATATATATATATATATGCTTTGTATTTGAAACACCTATTATGTGTAACATATTTTTGAAAAGCTCAAAACAATCCTATACCTACAGGGTGGTTCATTAAAAAAAAACACAGATTGTGTAACAAAATTTGTGAGTTTCAGGAGAAAACTGACTACGCCAGTGGATCCTAAATACAGACCAATTTTCAACTCATAATCTACAACCTACAAAGGGGTTTCTGAAATAACAACATTTTCAAAACCACCACGTATATAAAAATCCACTATAGCTATAACAGAAAAAGTAGCGTTGAGTCACCTAAGCCGCAACACGGAAGCTTTATTACTAAGGGTAAAACCATTAAAAATGGGACATACTGTATATAAGTTACGGCTGAAATGTTTATTTGACTAGTTTATAAACTAGCTAGATGATGTTTGGGTATATTGTTGGAAGCTCAAATTAGTCAATATTGGAAACTATTACATGTAAAATTTTTCCAGGTTAATTATGATCTACACTTTTTTAATTATGTGTCTATGTCTAAAGAAAGCTAATACAAAATGGTTCAAAGGTAGATTCGGCGGTTTGCGGTGATAATCTTAAATCCATGCATAAAAGTGTGACCTGAAACAGTATAAAAAAAAACATTGAACCTTCAAGATCGTTAAAATTCTGAATGTTTTTTTTTTATTTTGCAATATTGAATATGTACTCCATCCAGTTTTAGAAAACGAAGTAAGGAAAAGCAAGAATTTTTTTTTACACGTTTATCTGTTTTTGGCTAACAACTGTGATCTCAGCAAACTGGAACATCCAAAGTGATGGAATTTTATTTTTTCATGTAAAAACTAGAGATTTTTAATTTAGGTAAACCAGTGTATCAATTTTTGTAACATTTTTTTTATTTTGCTCTCTAAAGCATGGGTTAACTAAGAGACTAGGCTTTAAAAAAGCGACTCTCATGTTATTTTATGTCCAATTTATAGGTGTCCACAAATTGGTGTCAGTTAACGATTTTTTTGGTTTTATTTTTTTCATTTTTTTTATTATCGGAAGATGTAAGAGCAGATCTGAGAAAATTTCGAAAAAATGTATAATAACTAAAGTAACTTATTCTTTACATTTTTATATAACTCCCGAGTAGTATACAGAATTTTTTATTTTTTATTTTTTCAGATATTGTTAATAACTATTTTGGTTATTGAAAAATTGGTCACTCTGTGGATTAATTGAAATACATTCTATAGATAGAGACTGAATTGTGCTTGGTACAAAAGCGTTTTTGTGTTAGGAGTTTGCTATACTTTAAATGAACCCCTTAAAAAGAGGACTTTGTTTTGGTTGCTTATTTTAAATGACAACAAAACACGTACTCTAGCTACCCTTTAGAATATCTAATCGGAGAAATAGATTCACTTGAATGTGAATCACGTAGCCATAGAGAGTATATTCTTACACGTTAATAATTTATATCGGTGTGTGTGGACACACCATTAGCCATTAATTATATTTTATGTATATTTTGTATTTATGTTTGTATATACGTATATGTGTATTTGTAATATAATGTTAGATTAAAATTTTATATCGAAATTTTCCTAGTGAATGTAGTGAAAGTTGTTTTAATTATTTAATTGAAGTTTTTTTCAATATCAACGGTTTTCCTGTAACTCCTATGCTAAATGTACGGAATAATTAACGAATACATCTTCCTATTATTGCATCTTGCTCGACTGGTTACTAGTCGGCTAATTATATTATTTCGCTATTGAGAACACATCTTTGTTCTTGTATAGGACTTGTCAAACGCATAGGTATTGGGTAAATAGGTTTGTACAACAACGTATTAAATTGGCTTCAAGGGCATTGTGATGCCAATGGAATTTAAATTAATTTACTAGATACAATAATTTACGTTGGAGTGTAACGGACGTTGACGAATTATTAAACTACGTCAGTCAACGAACAAAGTTGTTACGAGTTAGGGGTGTTTTTGTCTTCTTTCTCCTGTCTATTGAGCATTTATTGTCAAGGCCCGGCATATTGACCGTCAGCTATTGTATTTAGTTTATAGGTTGTGCAAAATATGTTTTTAACTACTTTTTACAAAACTTCCGGATTAATCCTGCGTCGGTTTTTGCTGAGCCGAACTTGCTGACGTTTCGCCAATCATCCTGTTGGCTTCTTCAGAGCTTGACTGAAACTGAAACACTTTGCGTTAGATTGTCTGGAACATATTTTTCTTATAACAGTCAAATTTTTGAACAAACGTCAGGAACAGCTATGGGTTCTCCACTATCACCAGTCATCGCGAATATATTTCTGGAAATCTTTGAGAAGAAAGCTTTCCACACCTTTCATATAAAACCAAAATTATGGAAACGCTACGTCGATGACACTTTTGTTAATTGGCCTCATGGTCAAGAAGCCCTAGTAGATTTTCTTAGACATTTAAACTCTATACATCCAAACATACGTTTTACCATTGAGTTGGAAACTAATAATAACCCTCCATTCTTAGATATTCTTATCAATATAAAATCAGACCTAACATTGGGTCATTGTGTTTACAGAAAACTTACGCACACAGACCGATACCTTAATGCATGGTCACATCACCATCCGGCCCAAAAATCATCAGTTATCAACTCTCTCTTACCTGAGTCACTGAACCTAGAATTATAACACCTTACCTCTGCTCTTCTCTCTAATAATTTCTACATTAAAGATATTAAGCGTTCGATCAAAAAATACACTTCACCACAACCTTCCAATAGCAATGAGGCCGAAAACAATCCTGCCCTTGCCATTGTGGACCTTCCTTGCATTGCATTGCAAAACCAGATTTACCACTTGTCCAAAAATCTCTCAACATTTTCGGTTCGTCAAAGATAAAATTCCATTTGAGATGCCAGGAGTTTACAGCATTCCATGCATATGCGGCAAAGAATACATTGGAGAAACCGGACGAAAAATAAGACAAATAAACTCATCAGCTGCTACCGAACACAATCACGAAACCCGACATCAAATTTTATTCGATAAAACTAAAATTCTTGCATGTAATCTATTCTTCTACCAACGAAAAATCCGAGAGTCTATAGAAATGTACAAACAACCTAACAATCTGAACCGCGACTTAGGTCTCTACCTATCATCAATATGGGAATCAGTCATCCGAGACGGTGTTTATGCCCCTTATTTAGCTCCGCCCCCCTCAAATAAAATATAAGCAGGTACAGAGTAAAATACGACCGAGTTTCAGTCAAGCTCTGAAGAAGCCAACAGGATGATTGGCGAAACGTCAGCAAGTTCGACTCAGCAAAAACCGACGCAGGAGGAATCCTGACGTTTTGTAAAAAGTATTACACTAGCATGTGGAAGTTTCTTTGAAAAATTATGTTTTTAACTATTATATACAAAAAAATGCGTTTAATAATTTTATAAAATATGGTAATATATCTAATTTAATCGACTCATTTCATTTTAAAAGTTCTTAGAAACGAATAGACAGATTTATTTTGTTTAATTTCCTTATTTTACAGAAATAAAGTCAAGATGTTCAAGTTTTTCCGCTTTTGGAAATAAAATAACTAGTAGATTCTTTTAATATTTTTTTCGAAAGGAAATTTTGAGTAAAAATTAAATAAGTTGTTTCGTAGAATTTGAACATACAGTGCGTGATATTAATAAAAAAATTCTCAAAACTTTAATAAAACCTCTTATTTTTAAAGTAGGGAATATCTCGCTTTTTAAAACGTCAAATTAAAAAATTGTTTAAAAAATTTGGAAATTTACTGTCATTCGGCAGACAGGTTGTTTTATTAATAATTGAACATATTTCAACTAAAGAATCCAGTGCCAAAATATTAAGAGTTAACTAAAACGCTTAGCTAAATTGGGGCTCTTATTTTGAAAAAAAAAATCTAATAAAAAATGCACCAGTTCGCCACCAAGTTATTGGTATTTTCTGTTATTAATAATAGAGTCGTACTAATTTGAAAATCATATAATTACATATAAGTAATTATGGAAAATACTTAATTTTATTACAAAGTTATTATAGACAAGTCCAGATTATTTTCAATCAAAATAAAAATCATAAACAGTTATTTAAAAAAATCGATACCTTTTTGAGTTAACCCCGTATACTTATTCTGAGAGCGTCAGTGAATTCTTCGTAAAAAGTCAGGGAACAGCTATTTCCTTTTCTATGAGTTGTCATGTAGAAAAATCGTGGGATCTATCTTAAAATGCAACATTTTCAGAGAGGTCCGTCCTACATCTCAAAAATGAAATCGGCTTGGCAAATTTTTCTCAGAAAATCTCAGAAAGTATTAATTTGTCGATCTTTCGCAAACTAAACATTTTCAACATAGACAACCTTATACAAACTTACCTTTATTTTTAATATATAATATAAATATAAAAAAAAAAGATTTTTGAAAGTTTTCTTAATTGAGTATTTTCATATAAAAAAAATGAAGTTGTGTTTACCCAAGCAACACTAAGTATATGCAAAAATATAATAAAATAAATTATTTATTATTATATTATACAAATTATATACATATATACCAATTATACTATATGATTAAATCTATTATGGTACTTTTTCCAATTGATATTTTAAAAGAGCCCTTGATCAGAACCGCAACGTATAAATTTCGCCTGCATCTATTTAATTTCTTCATTCTTAGACTAAATAAATTCTCTTCATTCACACTCTTGGCACTTGGCACCTCTCGTAATTTTACAGTAGCCCACAAAAGGTAGCAAAAGCAAAAGCAAATTAAATGCAAAAAGTCTCCACCAAACTGTAGATATGCCAAATCTACATATAATAATGCGTCAATTTGCTTCAACTGCCCCAAAATTGTTTTTTTCTTTATGATTTGGTGTCAGTTTTGAGTCCCCAGTATTATGCGAAATTAGAACACCTAGACAAAGACAAACGATTGCAATTAGATATAAAATTAGTTCTGCGAACGCCTGGGTGTAAGTGGTCAGCAGGAGGTAGCGGCGGTCGTTTTTTTTTAGTTTCACATGTACGATCGATATATTTGATAAATTAAAATGACCGCACCTAAATTGTCAAGGCGATTGTATTCCTAGCGGTAGTAGTGAGTCCGATGGACACCAGATGATAGGGCCGTAGGCATGTAGAATATGAATCGCAATGGGAAATAAACTGGTGACATTTAGTGAACAGCAATTAATAAATTATCAGGTAAATTATGCGGACTAAAATGATGTTGATTGTCGGAATATAAAATAACATGTTCTCTAGGACTGCACCTTTTTTACTAGGAAAGAAATATTGAGGTAATTCTTCCGAGAGCTGCCAAACATATAATGCCTAAAAATGTTTTTAGAGTTTATAAAAAATTTAGAGACATGAAACCTGATTTGGTACCGAAAACAATGAAGAAAAGTGAAGCTTATTCGGTTAAAGTTCCTGTCGAATATATTGAAACACTTCCAGAATTTCGGGTAAATATTAGCTCAGCCAATGAATACTTTTAAATTCAGAAATGTGAGTAGTTAAAAATAAATTTTTATTTATGAGATTTTTCTGGTCAATGTGTTGATGTGGATATTGGATTTTGTGCATTTCTGCATTTGTAATAGTTCATTTAGTTTGGAAAAAATCCCTCTTCTGATTCAGCATGGATTGTGGTTATTCGAAGGTGCTTTTGTTTGTCAATTTGTGTTGCAAATATTGTATCGCGTATATCGAACCAAATTTGATTTAGGTAAATTATACATTGAACTGAGGTGGCTTTTACTTGATGAAAATCTATTTAAAAAAATAAATAAGAACTAAAAGCTCAGTTTTTCACTAAATTATATGTTTTCACATAACAATTGTTTTGACAACACCGTGTCTTTATCAATTGTAATATTTACAAACTACCAGCTACCATATATACGGAAAAATGACAATAAAATCTTAATTAATGTGGTTGTGAGAATTTAAGTTCAATAACTATTACGAAAACGCAAATCAAATAAAATTTTTCCATAAATCTTCACACACGGACACAGTCATACATAACAGCTCAAATCACCCTTATATACACAAAATGGCAGCATTTCACTCTTTTATACACAGACTTTTTAATGCGTCACTCTCAACAGGAAATTACAACAAAGAACTTAATATCATTAAACAAATTGCACTGAACAACGGCTACAATCCGTCCATTACATCTAAAATTATAAATAAAAAACAAATGCGGACAACAGTAAGCTCTATTTATCCGAAACCTAATACAGAACACGAACAATTTAAAACAATTACATACATAGGAGAATGCAGTAAAAAAGTTTCAAAACATTTGTCATTTGGTTAAACAATGGCTTTCAGAACTAACAACACAATAGGAAAATTTTTAAAAAACAATGAAACGAAATGTCCAAAATCTCAAAAATCAGGTGTCTACAGTTTGAAACGCGGATCTTGTCTTAAAGTTTATATTGGACAAACAGGTAGATCTTTCAAGAAACTAAAAGAAAATAAAAGAGCGTTTAAAAACAATAGTCTAGATTCTCATTATGCTACACACTTAAACACAGATAAACATATTTTTGACGACAATTTTGATATTTTACACAAAAAGTAGAAAATTAAATTTATTGAAAGCCATGGAGATTAACAAAATGAGACATTCAAATGTATTGCTTAACGATCAATTAGATTTAAATTCCTCTCCTTTATTGAACTTAAATTCTCACAACATTAATTAAGGTTTTATTGCCATTTTCGGTATATATAGTAGCAGGTAGTTTGTAAATATTACATTTGATAAAGACACGGTGTTGTCGAAACAATTGTCATGTGAAAATATATAATTTCGTGAAAATCTGAACTTTTAGTTCTTATTTATTGTGTTAAATTATAGATACCGGGTTAGTAAAAGGTGTCGCTTAAAGGTCTCCAAAACTGCTATAGCTCGAAGGATAAAATTCATTACAAATAACAATAAAATGGTTGCTGTAGCTCAGTGGTTACAACATTCTATTTAAAATAACAAAATTTTAACTTGTAACGTGAAAGTGGTAAATCTGCCGTTAGTACTTTTGGATTATGCATGCTCCAAAACCTCAATATATTGAATTTTACCCTTCCAGCTTTGGCAGTTTTGAATATATTTAAACGCTCCGATACCTTTTACTGAAAAAGACTACTAAATTCGACATGCCCAATTAATTGCAACAAAAATAAATCAGGCAAATTTTCGAACACTCGGAGCGCGAGCATTGAAGATGCCAAGTGAGATTTTGGCGAAACGTCTGCAGGATTCCAGTCGGATGCAGGATTTGCAGGATTCCAGTCGGATGCAGGATTCCAGTCGGAGTTCAACGAGCGAACGGATGATATCCCGGAGTATAGTGTCATCACATTTTTCCATCCGTGAATCAATACGTGAGAATATCATACACCTTTACGGGAAGGAGACCTTTACAGCCACCAAGTGTTATGAAAAACTAAGACAAAGGAGGGTTATTTCGCTGTGCAACTTGAATTTTCTTAAAAACTGCCGCAACCAGAACTTGCTGCCAACATTTACAAGGTTGTCTTATCATACACGCACCAGAAAGACACAAGCTATCCTGGACAAAGCTAGCAAGGCCCTACTCCAAGACCAGATCAGGCGGACCCGGTACGAAATTAGTGAGACTGAGCTACAACTTTTCAGACTCCACCTGAAACTGAGCAACAAGATCCATCAGTTGCTGTGGGACCGCATAGAATTATTAACATCATGGCGCACTGAGAAAGACAAGGACATCACGTCAAAAAAACTGTGGAAGAAATTAGAAATCCTTCAGTCAAATTCCAAAAAATCAGGACAAAACAGTGTTCGAAGTGTTTTCGGAGCGCGAGCATTGAAGATGCCAAGTGAGATTTTGGCGAAACGTCTGCAGGATTCCAGTCGGATCGCAGGATTTGCAGGATTCCAGTCGGATGCAGGATTTCCAGTCGGATGCAGGATTCCAGTCGGAGTTCAACGAGCGAACGGATGATATCCCGGAGTATAGTGTCATCATATATATATATATATATATATATATATATATATATATATATATATATATATATATATATATATATATATATATATATATATATATATATATATATATATTATATATATATATATATATATATATATATATATATATATAGTGCATTGAAAATGCCAAGTGAGATTTTGGCGAAACGTCTGCAGGATTCCAGTCGGAGTTCAATATATATATATAATATATATATATATATATATAATATATATATATATATATATATATATATATATATATATATATATATATATATATATATATATATATATATATATATATATATATATATATACTATATATATATATATATATATATATATATATATATATATATATATATATATATACTATATATATATATATATATATATATATATTGAACTCCGACTGGAATCCTGCAGACGTTTCGCCAAAATCTCACTTGGCATTTTCAATGCACTCGCTCCGAAAACACTTCGAACACTGGGGTGGCTGTAAAGGTCTCCTCCCCTTAAAGGTGTATGATATTTTCACGTATTGATTCACGGATGGAAAAATGTGATGACACTATACTCCGGGTGTTTTCGTAGCGTGAGCATTGAAAATGCCAAGTGAGATTTTGGCGAAACGTCTGCAGGATTCCAGTCGGATGCAGGATTCCAATCGGAGTTCAACAAGCGAATGGATGATATCCCGGAATATAGTGTCATCACATTTTTCCATCCGTGAATCAATACGTGAAAAAAAAAAAAAAAAAAATATATATATATATATATATATATATATATATATATATATATATACTATATATATATATATATAT